>NC_088213.1:8283831-8313658 GCF_036934945.1 Oncorhynchus masou masou | reverse complement strand
GCGAGGATACGGTAAGGGTTAGGGTAAGCGGTTAGGGCCAGGGTAGCAGTAGGAGGTTAGGACCAGAGCCAGGGTAGCGGGTAAGGTTGAGGGCCAGAGCCAAGGTAACGGTAAGGTTTAGGGCCAGAGCCAGGGTAGCGGTAAGGGGTTGAGCCCAGAGCCAGGATAACGGTAAGGGTTAGGCCCAGAGCCAGGGTAAAGGTAAGGGTTATGGCCAGGGTAACGGTAAGGGGTTAGGGCCAGAGCGGTAACGGTAGAGGTTAGGGCCAGGGTAACGGTAAGGGTTAGGGCCAGGGTAACGTTAAGGGTTAGGGCCAGGGTAACAGTAAGGGCCAGAGCCAGGGTAACGGTAAGGGTTAAGGTAACAGTAAGGGTTAGGCCCAGATCCAGGGTAACAGTAAGGGTTAGGGGCCAGGGTAACGGTAAAGGCCAGATCCAGGGTAACGGTAAGGGTTAAGGCCAGATCCAGGGTAACGGTAAGGGTTAGGGCCAGGTAACGGTAAGGGTTAGGGCCAGGGTAACGGTGAGGGTTAGGGCCAGGGTAGCGGTGGGGTTAGGCCCAGGGTGCCCGGTGAGGGTTAGGGCCAGATCCGGCCAGAGCCAGGGTAGCAGTGAGGTTAGGGCCAGGTACGGTAAGGGTTAGGGCCAGGGTATGCGGTAAGGGTTAGGGCCAGATCCAGGGTAATGGTAGTGAGGTTAGAGCCAGGTCCAGGGCCAGGTCCAGGGTAACTGGTAAGGGTTAGGGCCAGATCCAGGATAGCGGTAAGGGTTAGGCCCAGAGCCAGGGTAACGGTAAGGGTTAGGCCAGAGCCAGGGTAACGGTAAGGTTAGGGCCAGGGTAACGGTAGGGGTTAGGGCCAGGGTAGCAGTGGGGTTAAGGGCCAGGGTAACAGTAAGGGCCAGAGCCAGGGTAGCGGTAAAGGGTTAAGGTAACAGTAAGGGTTAGGCCCAGATCCAGGGTAGCAGTAGGAGGTTAAGGCCAGATCCCGGGGTAGCAGTGGGGTTAGGGCCAGGGTAACGCAGTAAGGAGTTAGGGCCAGGGTAACGGTAAGGGTTAGGGCAAGGGAATGCGGTACGGTAAGGGGTTAGGGCCAGGGTAACGGTAAGGGTTAGGCCAGGAGATATGGTAGGGTTGAATGAGTCCGGGGCAACGGTAAGGGTTAGGGCCAGGGTGCCCGGTAGGGTTAGGGCCAGATCCGGGGTAGCGGTAAGGGTTAGGGCCAGATCCAGGGTACGGTAGGGTTAGGCCCAGAGCCAGGGTAGCCGGTAAGGGTTGGGCCCAGAGCCAGGGTAACGGTAAGGGTTAGGGCCAGGGTAACGGTAAGGGTTAGGGCCAGGGTAACGGGTTAGGGCCAGGGTAACGGTAGGGTTAGGGCCAGGGTAACGGTAGGGTTAGGGCCAGGGTAACAGTAAGGGCCAGAGCCAGGGTAACGGTAGGGTTAAGGTAACAGTAAAGTTAGGCCCAGATCCAGGTAACGGTAAGGGTTAAGGCCAGATCCAGGGTAGCGGTAAGGGTTAAGGCCAGATCAGGGCCAGGGTAACAGTAAGGGTTAGGGCCAGGGTAACAGTAGGGGTTAGGGCCAGGGTAACGGTAAGGGTTAGGCCCAGGGTAGCAGTGGGAGTTAGGGCCAGAATGAAAATGCCGGGATCCGGCAACGGTAAGGGTTAGGGCCAGGGTAACGGTAAGGGTTAGGGCCAGATCGAGTGCTTGTTGGGTTAGGTAGAGGTGGGTTAGGGCCAGATCCGGGTAACGGTAAGGAGTTAGGGCCAGATCCAGGTAACGGTAGGGTTAGGGCCAGGGTAACGATGGGTTAGGGCCAGATCCAGGGTAATGGTAAGGGTTAGAGCCAGGTCCAGGGCCAGGTCCAGGGTGCAGAATGTGGCTGGCGGATCCAGGGTAACGGGTAAGGGTTAGGCTGTAGCCAGGGTAACGGTAAGGGTTAGCCCAGAGCCAGGGTAACGGTGGGCCAGGCCCAGAGCCAGGTGAACGGTGAGTTAGGCCCAGATGCACTGTTAAATGCAAAGATGGTAATAAGGGAGGGCCAGGGTAGCGGTGGGTTAGGGCCAGGGTAATGTGGTGGGTTAGGCCCAGGGCAACGGTAGGGTTAGGGCCAGATCCGGGCACGTGGTGGGGGTTAGGGCCAGGGTAGTGCGTGCGGTTAGGGCCAGATCCAGGGTAGCAGTGAGGTTAGGCCCAGGGTGTACTGTGACAGGGTTAGGGCCAGATCCGGGGTAACGGTGATGTTGGGGTAGATCCAGGGTAACGGTAAGGGTTAGGGCCAGGGTAACGGTGAGGTTAGGGCCAGATCCAGGGTAATGGTAAGGGTTAGAGCCAGGTCCAGGGCCAGGTCCAGGGTAACGGTAGGGTTAAGGGCCAGATCCAGGGGTAGCAGTGGGGTTGGGGCCAGAGCCAGGGTAACGGTAAGGGTTAGCCCAGAGCCAGGGAGTAGCAGTGGGGTTAGGCCCAGAGCCAGGGTAACGGTAGGGTTAGGGCCAGGGTGCGGTGGGGGTTGCCAGGGTAACGGTAAGGGGTTAGGGCCAGGGTAACGGTAAGGGTTAGGGCCAGGGTAACGGTAGGGTTAGGCCCAGGTAACGGGTAAGGGTTAGGGCCAGATCCGGGGCAACGGTAGGGTTAGGGGCCAGGCAACAGTGGGGTGGGTGATCCAGGTGAACGCAAGGGTTAGGCCTAGGTAACGGTAAGGGTTAGGCCAGATCCGGGGTAACGGTAAGGGTTAGGGGCCAGATCCAGGGTAACGGTAAGGTTAGGGCCAGGGGTAACGGTAAGGGTTAGGCCAGATCCAGGGTAATGGTAAGGGTTAGAGCCAGGTCCAGGTCCAGGTCCAGGGTAACGGTAAGGGTTAGGGCCAGATCCAGGGTAACAGTAAGGGTTAAGGCCAGGTCCAGGGTAACGGTAAGGGTTAGGGCCAGATCCAGGGTAACGGTAAGGGTTAGGGCCAGATCCGGGGTAACGGTAAGGGTTAGGCCCAGGGTAACGGTATGGGTTAGGGCCAGATCCGGGGCACTGTAGGAGTTAGGGCCAGAGCCAGAGGTAACGGTAAGGGTTAGAGACCAGGGTAACTGTAAGGGTTAGGGCCAGATCAGGGTAATGGTAAGGAGTTAGGGCCAGGTCCAGGGTTAGGGCCAGGTCCAGGGTAACGGTAAGGGTTAGGGCCAGATCCAGGGTAACGTAAGGGTTAAGGCCAGGGTAATTAGCAGTAGGGTTAGCCAGGGTAATGGCAGGGAGTTAAGGCCAGGGTAACGGTAAGGGTTAGGGCCAGGGCGGTAGGGTTAGGCCCAGGGTAATGGTAGGGTTAGGGGCCAGGGTAACGTGAGGGTTAGGCCAGATCCGGGTAGCGGTAAGGGTTAGGGCCAGATCCAGGGTAATGGTAGGGTTAGGGCCAGGGTAACGGTAAGGGTTAGGCCAGATCCAGGGTAATGGTAAGGGTTAGGGCCAGGTCCAGGGTTAGGGCCAGGTCCAGGGTAATGCCCAGTGAGGTTAGGAGCCAGATCCAGGGTAACGGTAAGGGTTAAGGCCAGGTCCAGGGTAGCAGTGAGGTTAAGGCCAGATCCAGGGTAACGGTAAGGGTTAGGGCCAGGGCAACGGTAAGGGTTAGGGCCAGGGTAACGTTAAGGGTTAGGCCAGGGTAGCAGTGGGTTAGTGCCAGATCCGGGGTAACGGTAGGGTTAGGGCCAGATCCGCAACGTATGATGAGGTTAATGAACCAGGGTCAGGGTGTGGCGGTAAGGGTTAGGGGCCAGGGTAGGGGCCAGGGTAACGGTATTAGGGCCAGATCCAGGAGTAGCGGTAGGGTTAGGGCCAGGCCAGGTTAACGTGATGAGGGTTAGGGCAGAGAATGTGGGTTAGGGCCAGGTAACGGTAAGGCCAGGGTAGCAGTAAGGGTTAGGGCCAGATCCAGGGTAACGGAGGTTAGGCCCCAGGGTAACGGGGTAAGGGTTAGGGGCCAGATCCAGGGTAACGGGTAGGGTTAGGCCAGATCCGGGGTAGCTGTAAGGGTTAGGGCCAGATCCAGGGTAACGGTAAGGGTTAGGGCCAGGGTAACGTGAGGGTTAGGGTCAGAACCAGGGTAATAGTGAGGTTAGAGCCAGAGTCCAGGGTAACGGTAAAGGTTAGGGCCAGATCCCTGGGTAACGGTAGGGTTAAGGCCAGGTCCAGGGTAACGGTAAGGGTTAAGGCCAGGTCCAGGGTAACGGTGGGTTAGGGCCAGGGTAATGTAAGGGTTAGGGCCAGGGGTAACGGTTAGGGCCAGGGGTAAGGGTTAGGGCCAGGGAAACGGTAGGGTTAGGGCCAGGGTAATGGTAAGGGTTAGGGCCAGATCCGGGTAACGGTAAGGGTTAGGGCCAGGGGTAGCAGTGAGGTTAGGTTAGGTCAGAACCAGGGTAACGGTAATTAAGGCCAGAGCCAGGGTAACGGTAAGGGTTAGGGCCAGAGCCAGGGTAACGGTAAGGTTAGGGCCAGATCCGGGGTAACGGTAGGGTTAAGGCCAGGTCCAGGGTAACGGTAAGGGTTAAGGCCAGGTCCAGGGTAACGGTGGGGTTAGGGCCAGGGTAACGGTAGAGGTTAGGGCCAGGGTAGCAGTTGCAGGGCCCAGGGTAAGGGTTAGGGCCAGGGGCAGGTAGGGTTAGGGCCAGGGTAAGGAGTTAGGGCCAAATCCGGGTTAACGGTAGGGTTAGGGCCAGATCCCGAGGTAGCAGTAAGGGTTAGGGCCAGATCCGGGGTAACGGTAAGGGTTAAGGCCAGGTCCAGGGTAACGGTAAGGGTTAGGGCCAGAGTAAGGGTTAGGGCCAGGGTAACCGGTAAGGGTTAGGGCCAGAGCCAGGTTAGCAGTAGGTTAGGGCCAGAGTAAAGTGCAAGGGGTCCAGGGTAGCAGTGGGTTAAGGCCAGATCCCAGGAGTAGCAGTGAGGGTTAGGGCCAGGGTAACGGTAAGGGTTAGGGCCAGGGTAACGGTTAGGGCCAGGGTAAGGGTTAGGGCCAGGGAAACGGTAAGGGTTAGGGCCAGGGTAACGGTAAGGGTTAGGGCCAGATCGAGGGTAACGGTAAGGGTTAGGGCCAGATCCAGGGTAACGGTAAGGGTTAGGGCCAGGGTAACGGTAAGGGTTAGGGTCAGAACCAGGGTAGCAGTGGGGTTAGGGCCAGAGCCAGGGTACGGTAAGGGTTAGGGCCAGAGCCAGGGTAACGGTAAAGGTTAGGGCCAGATCCGGGGTAACGGTAAGGGTTAAGGCCAGGTCCAGGGTAACGGTAAGGGTTAAGGCCAGGTCCAGGGTAACGGTAAGGGTTAGGGCCAGGGTAACGGTAAGGGTTAGGGCCAGGGTAACGGTTAGGGCCAGGGTAAGGGTTAGGGCCAGGGTAACGGTAAGGGTTAGGGCCAGGGTAACGTTAAGGGTTAGGGCCAGGGTAACGGTAAGGGTTAGGGCCAAATCCGGGTTAACGGTAAGGGTTAGGGCCAGATCCGGGGTAACTGTTAGGTTAGGGCCAGATCCGGGAGTAGCAGTGAAGGGTTAAGGCCAGGTCCAGGGTAACGGTAAGGGTTAGGGCCAGGGTAGGGTTAGGGCCAGGGTAACGGTAAGGGTTAGGGCCAGAGCCAGGTTAACGGTAAGGGTTAGGGCCAGAGTAACGGTAAGGGCCAGGGTAACGGTAAGGGTTAAGGCCAGATCCAGGGTAACGGTAAGGGTTAGGGCCAGGGTAACGGTAGGGTTAGGGCCAGGAGTAGGGTAGGGGTTAGGGCCAGGGTAAGGGAGGGGTTAGGGCCAGGTAACGGTGGGTTAGGGCCAGATCCGGGGTAACGGTAAGGTTGAGTGCCAGAGCCAGGGTAACGATAAGGGTTAGTGCCAGAGCCAGAGCCAGGGTAACGGTAAGGGTTCGGGCCAGAGCCAGGTAACAGTAAGGTTAGGGCCAGGGTTAGGTTCATCTTGTTTCTAGACACTTCTGCCCAAATGTGCCAGAGTCTGGTGTACCAACAAGTCAGAAAATACAGGAAGACCTGGAAAAGCACATAGTCATTGGCTTAATAGGCTAAATCTACCAACTCCTCATCTCCCACAACACCTTCCCTTAACCTAATTTAGCAGGCATGAAAGAAATGCCCAGTGGAGTTCCCACATCCAGTTTTTCCAGTTTGACGCTGTGTTGTGTTTTAATGCTCTCCTTCCACCACTAGATGTCGCTGGTGGACCTGAGATAAAGGGTCAGGTATAAGACCTGAGACAGCGTTTGGGTTTGGTGACGATAACGTGTGCTGTGTTGTGTGTTGTAATGCTCTCTCACCAGTAGAGGTCTCTAGTGGACCTGTGAAGGAAGCTCGTGGAAGCAGCCAAGTTCTCACCAGGGCCCCTATTCATAAAATTAGCATCCCAAATGGCAACCTATTCCCTATTTAGTGCACTACATTGGACCAGGACCATTCGGTACGCAGAAAAGCATCTCAGATTAGAAGTGCTGATCTTGGAGCAGTTTGACCATTTAAATAATTATTCTTGAGATTACATGGACAAGCGGGTTGGGTTACTGGACAAACTTTTACATTTGGATGATTAACTGATTGATTGATTGTCTGACTGACTGAGATCTCTCTACTCTACCTGTGAGTGTAGCTGGGGACCTGTCTGCCCAGTACGATCAGTACTCCCCAACGGAGGTTCTACTGAGGCCAGGGGTCAGCCATGGTGCCCTGACCAATGTGGACCACACCACCCTCCACATGGCTGCTCCAGCAGGGACAGGCATCATAGAGGTCCTGCTCCAGGTACAGCCTCCCTCCACATGGCTGCTCCAGGTACAGCCTCCCTCCACATGGCTGCTCCAGGTACAGCCTCCCTCCACATGGCTGCTCCAGGTACAGCCTCCCTCTACATGGCTGCTCCAGGTACAGCCTCCCTCCACATGGCTGCTCCAGGTACAGCCTCCTCCACATGGCTGCTCCAGGTACAGCCTCCTCCACATGGCTGCTCCAGGCACAGCCTCCCTCCACATGGCTGCTCCAGGCACAGCCTCCCTCCACATGGCTGCTCCAGGCACAGCCTCCTCCACATGGCTGCTCCAGGCACAGCCTCCTCCACATGGCTGCTCCAGGCACAGCCTCCCTCCACATGGCTGCTCCAGGCACAGCCTCCTCCACATGGCTGCTCCAGGCACAGCCTCCCTCCACATGGTTGACTGTCTATTTAACCAGGTGAGTCCTATTAGATTTCAATGTTTCTTTGTCAAAGGAGCCCTGACCGAGAGAATCAGCAAACAGTTACAAGTTACACCCCTCCAAATAGTGTTACTCTAAACCAGTGGTTCCCAAACTTTTGAAAGCCCCTTACCCCTTCAAACATTCAACGTCCAGCTGCGTACCCCCTCTAGCATCAGGGTCAGCGCCACTCTCAAATGTTGTTTTTTTGCCATCATGTTAAGCCTGCCACACACACACACACACACACACACACACACACACACACACACACACACACACACACACACACACACACACACACACACACACTATACGATACATTAATTAAACAGAAGAATGAGTGTGAATTTTTGTCACAACTCGGCTCATGGGAATTGACAAAGAGCTCATAGGACCAGAGCACAAATAATAATAATCAATAATTTTGCTCTTTTTTTTTAACAATCTTACATATAAAACCTTATTTGTTCATCGAAACTGTGAATAACTCACCACATGTTAATAAGGTTGTGCTTAAAAGGAGGCACATAACTCTGCAATGTTGGGTTGGAGAGAGTCTCAGTCTTAAATCATTTCCCATTTCTGTGCCTGTATTTAGTTTCACGCTAGTGAGGGCCGAGAATCCACTCTCACATAGGTACGTGGTTGCTAAGGGCATCAGTATCTTAACAGCGCGATTTGCCGGATACATCATACAATGATGGAAAGGTCTGTGCGTTGTCTCGCACATTGAATATAGTTGCGGAGTGTCCCTGTAATCCTAGATCCAGATCGTTCAGGCAGGAAAAAACAACTCCTCGACAGGCCAGTCGTGTGAGAAACTCGTCATCATGCAAGCTGTCAGACAAGTGCAAATTATAGTCTGTAAAGAAACCTTTAAGCTTGTCTCTCAATTCAAAAGAACGTTGATAACCAGCGCACTTCTGTATGTTTAAAAGTGTTACATGGTCGCTGCCCATATCACTGCATAGTGCAGAAAATACACGAGAGATTAGGGCTTTAACAAAGTTAACAATTTTCACTGTACTGTCCAAAACGTCTTTCAAGCTGTCAGGCATTTCCTTGGCAAGAGCCTCTCGGTGGACCCAATTGTCTCCGGGAGCAACTGCTTGCACGCGCGCGTTACCACTCCACTATGTCTCCCTGTCATGGCTTTTGCGTGAGTACAGATACCAACACATCTTGACCACCAAAGTCCATTTGATGTCACAAAGCTGTCCAGTACTTTAAAAATATCCTCTCCTGTTGTCCTGGTTTCCAGTGGTTTGCAGAAGAGGATGTTTTTTTAAATTGACCCCATATAAATGGAACGGACATATACCAGGAGCTGTGCCAGGCCCGCCACGTCTGTTGACTCATCCAGCTGTAACGCATAGAATTCACTGGCTTGTATGTGAAGCAGTAATTGTTTCAAAACATCTTCTGCCACGTCACTGATGCATCGTGAAACAGTGTTGTTTGATGAAGACGTTGTCTGTATAGTTTTTTTGGCCTTTTCCCCCAGCATTGTCCCAGCCATATCCGCTGCAGCAGGAAGAATTAAGTCCTCCACAATAGTATGGGGCTTCCCTGTCCCAGCCACTCGGTAGCTCACCATCTAAAACATTTCTAGACCCTTCTTATTAATGGTATCTGTTGCTTTTATACGTCTTACACCTCAAAAGTAATCTTACTTCTCGCTCAAAAAACTCCTGGGGCTTATTTTTCAAATTGGCACGATTTGTTTCTAAATGTCTGCTCAAGAGTAAAGGTTTCATTGAGTTGTGAGATAGTACTTTTGCATATAACACACTGTGTTTCTGAGGAAAGGCACTACTCCCATTATAAGTGAACCCCAAATCAATGTAGTTCTCGTCATATTTGCGCCTCTTCGCTGGTCCAACGTCCCTGTCTGTTGTTCGGTGCTTTCCCGGGTAAGGGGGCAGTAGCTCTTCAGCTGCATCAGATTCACAACTGTTAGTGTCCATGCTAGCTGGGCTAACAACAAATGTAGAATTACTGATGCTTGCATTGGATGTTCTCGTGGAAGCAGAACAACTTGTGTCGTCGACAGGTGCAGGTGTAGTACTGCACTACCAGTAGAGCGGGCATGTGTCTCTATGTACGCAAGCCTTACTTTTTTTTAACCATTTATCAATTTTCAAATAAACGGAATGAACTGCAGCTATGTTTGGCTACATACGGACCATTAGGGGAATTCCCGCGAGAGAGTAACGGTTATCGTGATTGGATGTTAATTATTTGACTACGCTACCTGTATTTGACAGGTTTGTTAGTTCCCTGAACACTAGATGGTTTCATTTTATTTTGGGCAGTGAAACGTGTCTACTCATGGGAGAAAAAGACCTCACCCAAATGTATAGCCCCGTTGGAAAATATAAAAGGGACTGTTTGAAAATGTGAAGATTTTTTTTTTATATAAAAATGTGAATCACATTTTTATTTGGCATTAGGTAACAACATAGTTAGTAGCTTAAAATGCTCTTAATTAATATAGATGTTTTAAATATAAAAAAATGTCACAGAAATTATTCACAAAATAACGTTGTTTAATTCATTCATAAAACAACCTGACGATCAAAAATGAATTGATGATGCTATGAATGGAAGAAAGGACTGTGAGATTCCCGATTCAGATTCACCTGGACGACTTTGATGTCTGTCTAAAACTCCCGGCTCTGTTCAGACCTCCATTACAGAAGATCAGTAGTCATTCTACCATTACGGCCCCGTTCCCCTGTGATCTCCTGCCATCAGCAACAGTCGTCCACTGTCACAGGGCCACCGAGCTAATGCCATTAATAACTGCTGTCGCAGGAGCCACCGAGCTAATGCTGTTATTAACTACACACTCATCCACTGTCATAGGGGATACGTTCATAATGCCACCCTTTTCCCTATATAGTGCACTACTTTTTAACCAGGACCCATAGGGTAGAATAGTAGAAAGACTGATCTCTAATAGGGCCCTGCGCAAAAGTAGTGCACTTTGTAGGGAATAGTGTGCCATTTGGGGCATGCCCAGGGACTGTAGGGAACAGGGAGCACAGGACAATGGCCCCATTGATCTGCTCTGCTGTAGCATGTAGCATGGGATCCGCTGACGTCAATGACCAGGCCTGCTGTACAGGGGACATTCTTTACTGCATAATGAATGTCCCAACTGTCTGGGACAGTAATGCTATATGTTGATGTTTTTGTTGTTGTCAATTGTTTATATTGATGAATGAATGAGTGAGTGAGAAGACTTCTGCTCCTTCGTTCGAACAATTGATTGATTCATCGAGATCAATTTGATGGATCAATAGATTGACTGACCCCCCCCCCCCTGCTATCTCTCTCTCCTCTGTGTTCTAGCACAGGGCTGATGTGAATACTAAAGCCATGCTGAGGATCTCTCCTCTGTGTTCTAGCACAGGGCTGATGTGAATACTAAAGCCATGCTGAAGATCTCCCCTCTGTGTTCCAGCACAGGGCTGATGTGAATACTAAAGCCATGCTGAAGATCTCTCCTCTGTGTTCCAGCACAGGGCTGATGTGAATACTAAAGCCATGCTGAAGATCTCTCCTCTGGGCTGTGCAGCATGGCGACAGAGAGGTGGGGGATCTGCTGATCCAGTGAACATCCAGCAAGTTCTGTAAACTCGCCCTCGACAACGTCGACGACCAGCTGGCTGAGATCCTACAGGTTCAGAGTACTGGATGTGTTAACAAAGTGGTGGTGGTCAATTCCATTAGGTACAAATCTGTCTTTCTGCCCCTGAACAGGCAGTTAACCCACTGTTACTAGGCCGTCATTGAAAATAAGAATTTGTTCTTAACTGACTCGCCTAGTTAAATAAAGGTAATAAAAAAAATATTAAAACTTTCTCAATGATGTTAATCATTTTCCAGATGGGTATAGACTTGAGTGACGGAGTTTGTGTTATGACGATGTAAAGTTTTTTTAAATAATTTTTTTATTAAAGGGGTATCACTTTGACCTAAATTTATACTTACAGAATGCACCTTTAATCCATAACCTTCTGAAATATGTCTTCCTGCCTTTTAAATACTCATCTGTACCCTGTTTGCTGTGTATATTTGCACTAATGGATTGGTTTCTGTCCCGTGAGAAATTAACGAGAGGAAGTGTGTATTTCACAGTGTTTAAAGGTCAGAGGATGAGAATGATGGGAACAGTGCAGCTGGTGCCTGGGCTTGTGGCAGTGATATACATATGGACGGTGTCCCAAACGGCACCCTATTCCCTATAAAGTGCACTACTTTTGACCAGAGCCCATAGGGAATAGGGAGCCAATTGGAACGGGCCCATGGTATCCTCAGCCTGTGAAATAGACAGGTGTGACAAAGACCTTTGATTCAGTGTTTGGTCTCCATTCTGTAATGTTTCACCTCGTTTGTTTTGAAACCATCATTACAACTCAAACATCACAGATGTGAGCGAAACCAAACCGACGTCAATACATTCAGCTCGTCGGACAGGAAACCAACATCAATACATTCAGCTAGTCGGACAGGAAACCAACGTCAATACATTCAGCTAGTCGGACAGGAAACCAACGTCAATACATTCAGCTAGTCAGACAGGAAACCAACATCAATACATTCAGCTAGTTAGACAGGAAACCAACATCAATACATTCAGCTAGTCAGACAGGAAACCAACATCAATACATTCAGCTAGTTAGACAGGAAACCAACGTCAATACATTCAGCTAGTCGGACAGGAAACCAACATCAATACATTCAGCTAGTCGGACAGGAAACCAACGTCAATACATTCAGCTAGTCAGACAGGAAACCAACATCAATACATTCAGCTAGTTAGACAGGAAACCAACGTCAATACATTCAGCTAGTCGGACAGGAAACCAACATCAATACATTCAGCTAGTCGGACAGGAAACCAACGTCAATACATTCAGCTAGTCAGACAGGAAACCAACATCAATACATTCAGCTAGTTAGACAGGAAACCAACGTCAATACATTCAGCTAGTCGGACAGGAAACCAACGTCAATACATTCAGCTAGTCGGACAGGAAACCAACGTCAATACATTCAGCTAGTCGGACAGGAAACCAACGTCAATACATTCAGCTAGTTAGACAGGAAACCAACGTCAATACATTCAGCTAGTCGGACAGGAAACCAACATCAATACATTCAGCTAGTCGGACAGGAAACCGACGTCAATACATTCAGCTAGTCAGACAGGAAACCGACGTCAATACATTCAGCTAGTTAGACAGGAAACCGACGTCAATACATTCAGCTAGTTAGACAGGAAACCAACGTCAATACATTCAGCTAGTCGGACAGGAAACCAACGTCAATAGATTCAGCTAGTCAGACAGGAAACCAACGTCAATACATTCAGCTAGTCAGACAGGAAACCAACGTCAATACATTCAGCTAGTTAGACAGGAAACCAACGTCAATACATTCAGCTAGTCGGACAGGAAACCAACGTCAATACATTCAGCTAGTTAGACAGGAAACCAACGTCAATACATTCAGCTAGTCGGACAGGAAACCAACGTCAATACATTCAGCTAGTTAGACAGGAAACCAACGTCAATACATTCAGCTAGTTAGACAGGAAACCAACATCAATACATTCAGCTAGTCAGACAGGAAACCAACATCAATACATTCAGCTAGTCGGACAGGAAACCAACGTCAATACATTCAGCTAGTTAGACAGGAAACCAACGTCAATACATTCAGCTAGTCAGACAGGAAACCAACGTCAATACATTCAGCTAGTTAGACAGGAAACCAACATCAATACATTCAGCTAGTCGGACAGGAAACCAACGTCAATACATTCAGCTAGTTAGACAGGAAACCAACGTCAATACATTCAGCTAGTTAGACAGGAAACCAACGTCAATACGGTTCCGGTTGGAGCGAGCGGTCGCATCTACACTTCGGTCCGCAGGTAGTATAACTTTTCATTACATTTCGTTATAGTACAACGGTTTGATTTGTCTAATCTTAGCAATTTCTTCTTAGCTAGCTACATAGCCGTCTTTGTATCAACGATAATTGCATAATTATCGTATTTCGTCGTCCTAACGTATCTGCCCAGCAGCTAGCTAAGCAGCTAGCTAACATCCACTGTCCACCAGCACTGTAGAAACTATTACACTCAACTGAACGACTCGATTAGCGTAGTGTCAGCTAGCTACATAGTTGTCTTCGCTGTCTTCGTATCCAAGATAATTGTGCAGTTTAGAGTGTGTAGACTTAGAGTGATTATCTTAATTTACCGAGGTTAGCTAGCCAGCTATTTGTCGTCCTTAACGTAGGAAATGCTGCTAGCTAGCTAGCCAACAGCTAGCCAACCTCTACCGAATTGAACTCCAACTACCCGGTCAACATTCCGCGTCGCTCCACAGGTAGTATCACATTTTTCATTTCACTTCATTACAGTACAACGGTTTGATTTGTTTGATCGTAGCTAGCTAGCTACATAGCCGTCTTTGTATCTAAGACAATTGTGTAGCCTAGAGCGATTTTCTAGGTTAGCTGGCCAGCTATTGTCGTTCTTTTAACGTAGCTAGCCAGCTAGCCCCCGAATAGCAGCACTGTAGTAACTATTACAGTACAACGGTTTGTTTTGTTTGATCGTAGCTAGCTAGCTACATAGCCGTCTTTGTATCTAAGACAATTGTGTAGCCTAGAGCGATTTTCTAGGTTAGCTAGCCAGCTATTGTCGTTCTTTTAAGGTAACGTAACGCAATCAACCTGCTAGCTAGCCAGCTAGCCCCCGAATAGCAGCACTGTAGAAACTATTACACTCGACGGAACGACTTGATTAGTGTAGTGTCAACATCGCAGCCACTACCAGCTAGCCTACTCCAGCAGTACTGTATCATTTCAATCATTTTAGTCAATAAGATTCTTGCTACGTAAGCTTAACTTTCTGAACATTCGAGACGTGTAGTCCACTTGTCATTCCAATCTCCTTTGCATTAGCGTAGCCTCTTCTGTACCCTGTCAACTATGTGTCTATCTATCCCTGTTCTCTCCTCCTCTGCACAGACCATACAAACGCTCCACACCGCGTGGCCGCGGCCACCCTAATCTGGTGGTCCCAGCGCGCACGACCCACGTGGAGTTCCTGGTCTCCGGTAGCCTCTGGAACTGCCGATCTGCGGCCAACAAGGCAGAGTTCATCTCAGCCTATGCCTCCCTCCAGTCCCTCGACTTCCTGGCACTGACGGAAACATGGATCACCACAGATAACACTGCTACTCCTACTGCTCTCTCTTCGTCCGCCCACGTGTTCTCGCACACCCGAGAGCTTCTGGTCAGCGGGGTGGTGGCACCGGGATCCTCATCTCTCCCAAGTGGTCATTCTCTCTCTCCCCCTTACCCATCTATCTATCGCCTCCTTTGAATTCCATGCTGTCACAGTTACCAGCCCTTTCAAGCTTAACATCCTTATCATTTATCGCCCTCCAGGTTCCCTCGGAGAGTTCATCAATGAGCTTGATGCCTTGATAAGCTCCTTTCCTGAGGACGGCTCACCTCTCACAGTCCTGGGCGACTTTAACCTCCCCACGTCTACCTTTGACTCATTCCTCTCTGCCTCCTTCTTTCCACTCCTCTCCTCTTTGACCTCACCCTCTCACCTTCCCCCCTACTCACAAGGCAGGCAATACGCTCGACCTCATCTTTACTAGATGCTGTTCTTCCACTAACCTCATTGCAACTCCCTCCAAGTCTCCGACCACTACCTCGTATCCTTTTCCCTCTTGCCACCTTCTCCTCCCTCCTGAATCCTCCTCCCCCTCCCCCTCCTCCCTCTCTGCAGATGACTTCGTCAACCATTTTGAAAAGAAGGTCGACGACATCCGATCCTCGTTTGCTAAGTCAAACGACACCGCTGGTTCTGCTCACACTGCCCTACCCTGTGCTCTGACCTCTTTCTCCCTCTCTCTCCAGATGAAATCTCGCTTCTTGTGACGGCCGGCCGCCCAACAACCTGCCCGCTTGACCCTATCCCCTCCTCTCTTCTCCAGACCATTTCCGGAGACCTTCTCCCTTACCTCACCTCGCTCATCAACTCATCCCTGACCGCTGGCTACGTCCCTTCCGTCTTCAAGAGAGCGAGAGTTGCACCCCTTCTGAAAAAACCTACACTCGATCCCTCCGATGCCAACAACTACAGACCAGTATCCCTTCTTTCTTTTCTCTCCAAAACTCTTGAACGTGCCGTCCTTGGCCAGCTCTCCCGCTATCTTTCTCAGAATGACCTTCTTGATCCAAATCAGTCAGGTTTCAAGACTAGTCATTCAACTGAGACTGCTCTTCTCTGTATCACGGAGGCGCTCCGCACTGCTAAAGCTAACTCTCTCTCCTCTGCTCTCATCCTTCTAGACCTATCGGCTGCCTTCGATACTGTGAACCATCAGATCCTCCTCTCCACCCTCTCCGAGTTGGGCATCTCCGGCGCGGCCCACGCTTGGATTGCGTCCTACCTGACAGGTCGCTCCTACCAGGTGGCGTGGCGAGAATCTGTCTCCTCGCCACGCGCTCACCACTGGTGTCCCCCAGGGCTCTGTTCTAGGCCCTCTCCTATTCTCGCTATACACCAAGTCACTTGGCTCTGTCATAACCTCACATGGTCTCTCCTATCATTGCTATGCAGACGACACACAATTAATCTTCTCCATTCCCCTTCTGATGACCAGGTGGCGAATCGCATCTCTGCATGTCTGGCAGACATATCAGTGTGGATGACGGATCACCACCTCAAGCTGAACTCTCGGCAAGACGGAGCTGCTCTTCCTCCCGGGGAAGGACTGCCCGTTCCCATGATCTCGCCATCACGGTTGACAACTCCATTGTGTCCTCCTCCCAGAGCGCTAAGAACCTTGGCGTGATCCTGGACAACACCCTGTCGTTCTCAACCAACATCATGGCGGTGGCCCGTTCCTGTAGGTTCATGCTCTACAACATCCGCAGAGTACGACCCTGCCTCACACAGGAAGCGGCGCAGGTCCTAATCCAGGCACTTGTCATCTCCCGTCTGGATTACTGCAACTCGCTGTTGGCTGGGCTCCTGCCTGTGCCATTAAACCCCTACAACTCATCCAGAACGCCGCAGCCCGTCTGGTGTTCAACCTTCCCAAGTTCTCTCACGTCACTCCGCTCCTCCGCTCTCTCCACTGGCTTCCAGTTGAAGCTCGCATCCGCTACAAGACCATGGTGCTTGCCTACGGAGCTGTGAGGGGAACGGCACCGCAGTACCTCCAGGCTCTGATCAGGCCCTACACCCAAGCAAGGGCACTGCGTTCATCCACCTCTGGCCTGCTCGCCTCCCTACCATTGAGGAAGTACAGTTCCCGCTCAGCCCAGTCAAAACTGTTCGCTGCTCTGGCCCCCCAATGGTGGAACAAACTCCCTCACGACGCCAGGACAGCGGAGTCAATCACCACCTTCCGGAGACACCTGAAACCCCACCTCTTCAAGGAATACCTAGGATAGGATAAGTAATCCTTCTCACCACCCCCCTTAATGATTTAGATGCACTATTGTAAAGTGGCTGTTCCACTGGATGTCAGAAGGTGAATTCACCAATTTGTAAGTCGCTCTGGATAAGAGCGTCTGCTAAATGACTTAAATGTAAATGTAAATGTACATTCAGCTAGTTAGACAGGAAACCAACGTCAATACATTCAGCTAGTCAGACAGGAAACCAACATCAATACATTCAGCTAGTCAGACAGGAAACCAACGTCAATACATTCAGCTAGTCGGACAGGAAACCAACGTCAATACATTCAATACATAGGTTTCTGTACCTGTCTCTCTGTGTGTGTGTGTGTGTGTGAGTGTGAGTGTGCGTGTATCTACAGGGACGTCTGGTGGACCTATGTATCGTGCGTGCGCGCGCGCGCGCGTGTGTGTGCGTGTGTGTGTGTGTGCGTGTGTTAGTGTGTGTGTGTGTGTGTGTCTGTATGTGTATGTGTGTGTGTGTGTGTGTGTGTGTGTGTGTGTGTGTGTGTGTGTGTGTGTGTGTGTGTGTGTGTCTACAGGGATGTCTGGTGGACCTGATGACTGTTATTAATCCAGTCTGTCATTGACCTCCACATTGTGATCTGAGAATTCCACTTCTAACCAATGTTACACTTGTAAACCATTCTCATGCAGTGGTAACGTCTGTCATTCTCTGTGTTTTATACTGTTTAGTTTCTTCTTGTTTTAATGTTTATTTAAGGTTTGCCATGTATTACCGTACGTTATCTGGATGCCTTCTGTATTGAATCAGAACAATGGGTCTTTTAGCATGGAATATGTTCTCACAAAAGGTGATGGCGTGGGGCTTTTTGTTGTGCGGCTATCATGCTATTGTAAACATGATAAATGTGAGCTCTGCCCTGAGTCTCTCGCCCACAGACAGACCCACGTTGGGAGAAGAGAGGTGGGGCGTTCCACCAATTAGGTTTGAGATGTGGAACCATTGATTTCCCTTCATTTTAACATTCTGTCAAAAATAATGTTAAACTGAATTTAAAAAACAACATTTCCCATCTCAAGTGGTTGAATTTTTAAAAAACGACTATAGTAAGTGCCTATTAAGTGCCAAGTAAAGTAACAGGGATCTCAGCCAACATTTAATATTTAAATCAGCCATGAATCACATTTTGACAAGGGAAATGGAAGTTTGTTGTTGTGTGGAACAGGGAGGGGCATGCAAGCTTCACAAAAGAACCGACAATAACTGTTAAAACATTTCTAGCCTGTCTAGTTATGGGTAACAGGGTCGACGTGTTGGGTCACAGGGTCAATGTGTTGGGAAACAGAGTTTGACGTGTTGTGTTGGGTAACAGGGTTCGACATGTTGGGTTACAGGGTCAACGTGTTGAGAAACAGAGTTTGAAGTGCTGTGTTGGGTAACAGAGTCGACGTGTTGGGTAACAGAGTTTGACGTGTTGTGTTGGGTAACAGGGTTCGACATGTCGGGTTACAGGGTCAACGTGTTGGGAAACAGTGCTGTGTTGGGTAACAGGGTTTGACGTGTTGGGTAACAGGGTTGACGTGTTGGGTAATAGAGTTGACTTGTTGGGTAACAGGGTTGACGTGTTGGGTAACAGAGTTGATGTGTTGGGTAACAGAGTTGATGTGTTGGGTAACAGGGTTGACGTGTTGGGTAACAGGGTTGACGTGTTGGGTAACAGGGTCAATGTGTTGGGTAACAGAGTTGATGTGTTGAGTAACAGGGTTGACGTGTTGGGTAACAGGGTTGACGTGTTGGGTAACAGGGTTGACGTGTTGGGTAACAGGGTTGACGTGTTGGGTAACAGACATGTTGGGTAACAGGGTTGATGTGTTGGGTAACAGAGTCGACGTGTTGGGTAACAGAGTCGACGTGTTGGGTAACAGGGTCGACGTGTTGGGTAACAGGGTCGACGTGTTGGGTAACAGGGTCGACGTGTTGGGTAACAGGGTCGACGTGTTGGGTAACAGGGTCGATGTGTTGGGTAACAGGGTTGACGTGTTGGGTAACAGGGTTCACGTGTTGCGTAACAGGGTTGGCGTGTTGTGCTCGACCCATTCAGTTTTCTACCAGAAGAGTGCCAAAAGCAGCTCACCTGTTTTACACTGTGATTTGACTATTAGATGTTCAATGTTTATTTAGAAAAACATATTTTAAAAAGAATAGTTTCACCATTTTAAAATGAGAGTTCAGTTAACTTTACCTTAAAATGAGGGACCGTTTTTTTCTGTTTTCTTAAAGTGAATCACTAATCACATGAAGTAAAAAATAGTCTTCAGAAATGACTGTCAAATCGACACAGTAACTCGGGCTTTACAATGATGGTGACAACGTTGAGAAATGTTGAAAACCTTCCTGGAAGTCACAGTCCACTGGGTTCAGAGCCTCATTTCAACGTGGATAACTGGGGAAATATTTGGTTGAGGCGTTTTTATTTATTTTACCTTTATTTAACCAGGCAAGTCAGTTAAGAACACATTCTTATTTTCAATGACGGCCTGGGAACAGTGGGTTAACTGCCTGTTCAGGGGCAGAATGACAGATTTGTAGCTCGGGGGTTTGAACTCGCAACCTTCCGGTTACCACTAGGCTACCCTGCCGCCCCAGATTATCACTTATATTCACCTCCTCAAAAAGACAGACAAAAGTTAGTTGAATGTCCAATGTACTATCACTATGCTTTCAACCATCTAAAAACAGACCAAATTCCAACGGAAAAAAATGTCAGATTTTTTTTTTAAATGTAGTTGTCACCCAAATGTCTATCAATGCACTTTCAACCATTTAAAAGCACAGCAAAGTTCAAATGGGAACACAATGTCAAATATTTTGTTTACACAGGAGGACCTACGTTTCCATCTTCATCCTCTTCATTTTGTACATTAAAATGCAATTAGAGTAACTGAACAGCTGATGCTTTCCAAAGTACCGATGGAGTTGGGATGCTCTTCAAAATACTGCGGCCTTTTTCTGTTCTAAGGACCAATGATTCATTCTTTATTTTTTGATGGATGAATACATTCTCATTTGTCAATTGAAATTACACATAGATGAGGAAAATGGAGAAATAGAGATTATGTCATAAGAGTTATTCCATCTCATTCATCTGTCAATGGGAGGCTTACCGTAATGTGGACGGAGATTTTTTTCTTTAATGAGTCCGATGCAGAGGATATACTACTTTCCAGAGACCAGGGACAAATCCCTGTCATTCGATGAAGAAAAGGCGGAGATACAGAGGGAGAAGGTCGGAACGCCCTGTGAGGATTCAGAGGTGAGTGAGCAAATCGCCACTACCATCGGTTCTATTGGCCAATGTGCAATCACTGGAAAACAGACTAGTACAGACTGGAATATGTTCCGGAATTCATCCAATGGCATTGAGGAGTACACCACCTCAGTCACCGGCTTCATCAATAAGTGCATCGATGACGTCGCCCCCACAGTGACCGTACACACATATCCCAACCAGAAGCCATGGATTACAGGCAACATCCGAACTGAGCTGAAGACTACAGCTGCTGCTTTCAAGGAGCGGGACATTAATCCTTATAAGAAATCCCGCTATCCCCTCAGACAAACCATCAAACAGGCAAAGGACTAATATTGAATCCTACTCTGACGCTCGTCGGATGTGGCAGGGCTTGCAAACTATTATAGACTACAAAGGGAAGCCCAGACGCGAGCTGCCCAGTAAAACACGTTCTGGGCGTACTGCCAAATTGCAGCTACTGTGATAGGTGATTTGTACAATCAGCCACTTGCATGAACACAGAAATTGCTTTATAGAACAGCACATGAATAGAACACAGAAATTGCTTTATAGAACAGCACATGAATAGAACACAGAAATTGCTTTATAGAACAGCACATGAATAGAACACAGAAATTGCTTTATAGAACAGCACATGAATAGAACACAGAAATTATTTTTAAGAAAAGGCAAATGAAGAGAACACAGAAATTAGTAAAAAGAAAAGCACAAAATTAAAATGTCCCTTACATTCCATCCTCTTATCACTCGTGTGACAATAATCATAACATTTAAATGTAAGCGTTCAGATTTTAGCTTCTATATCAGAATATTCTATATTCTATTAAAGTAAGGGAAATCAACACAGAAAAAACACAGACACTTCATCATTTCAAACCCTTCATTCTGGGTTGTACAATTCACTTCGTATGGTAATAACAATAATCATAATAAAGGTTATACTTTATTAATGGGAGTTAGTATCTAAAAAATACACTACAAATCTGTAGATTCAGAGGGGAATACATTTCTGGATGTTATTAACCATTATTTTCCATATTTCTCAACCACAATCGGGTGTCCCTGGGATATCCACGCAGTCCAAATATAAAACCCAGTTGTTTATAATAATTCTGCTAAGACCTTCTAATTGTTGGTGCTTGCTCATCAGCTCAGTGTTACACATAATGTAAACAGGTTAAGGGTTTAGATGACCTTACCCTCAACTTGTTAAAGGAAAACCACAGGGGACAAAAGGAGCACCTATGTGAGAATGCTGTTCATTGACTACAGCTCACCGTTCAACACCATAGTGCTCACAAAGCTAAGTGAAGCACCCTGGGACTAAACACCTCCCTCTGCAATTGGATCCTGGACATCCTGACGGGCCACCCCCAGGTGGTTAGGGTAGGCAACAACATATCTGCAACGCTGATCCTCAACACCGGGGCCCCTCAGGGTGTGTACTTAGTCTCCTCCTGTCCTCCCTGTCCATATCACCAACAAACTATCATGGTCAAAAATACACCAAGACAGTTAAGAAGAGGAGCACAACAACACATTTTCCCCCTCAGGAGACTAAAAGGATTTGGCACATGGGTCCCCAGATCCTCAAAAAGCTCTACAGCTGCACCATCGAGGGCATCCTGACGGGTTGCATCAGCGCCTTAAAGCGCTACAGAGGGTAGTGAATACGACCCAATACATCACTTGGGCCAAGCTTCCTGACATCCAGGACCTACTCTATATACTAGGCGGTGTCAGAGGAAGGCCCCAAAAAATTGTCAAAGACTCCAGTCACCCAAGTCATAGACTGTTCTCTCTGCTACCGTACGGCAAGTGGTACCGGAGCACCAAGTCTAGGTCCAAAAGGCTCCTTAACAGCTTCTAACCCCAAGCCATAAGACTGCTGAACAATTAATCATATGGCCACCCGGACTTTGTTTGTACACAACCGTAAGGCTCTCCAGAGGGTAGTGAGGTCTGCACAACGCATCACCGGGGGCAAACTACTTGCCCTCCAGGACACCTACATCACCCGATGTTACAGGAAGGTAACAAAGATCATCAAGGACAACACCCACCCGAGCCACTGCCTGTTCACCCCACTATCATCCAGAAGGCGAGGTCAGTACAGGTGCATCAAAGCTGGGACCGAGAGACTGAAAAACAGCTTCTTTCTCAAGGCCATCAGACTGTTAAACAGCCATTGTCACTTTGCATTGTCACTTTACCCCTACCTACATGTACAAATGACCTCGACTAACCTGTACCCCCGCACATGGACTGGTTACCGGTACCCCCTGTATACAGCCTCGTTATTGTTATGTCATTTTATTCTTACTATTTATTTAAACAATGTACTTTAGTTTATTTAGCAAATATTTTCTTAACTCTATTTCTTGAACTGCATTGTGGGTTAAGGGATTGTAAGTAAGCATTTCACAGTAAGGTCTACACCTGTTGTATACAGCACATGTGACAAATACTTTGATACTGCAGGACATCCTGTATATGATAGCATCCTGTATATGATAACATCCTGCATACAGTGTCTTGCGAAAGTATTCGGCCCCCTTGAACTTTGCGACCTTTTGCCACATTTCAGGCTTCAAACATAAAGATATAAAACTGTATTTTTTGTGAAGAATCAACAACAAGTGGGACACAATCATGAAGTGGAACGACATTTATTGGATATTTCAAACTTTTTTATTAACAAATCAAAAACTGAAAAATTGGGCGTGCAAAATTATTCAGCCCCCTTAAGTTAATACTTTGTAGCACCACCTTTTGCTGCGATTACAGCTGTAATTCGCTTGGGGTATGTCTCTATCAGTTTTGCACATCGAGAGACTGACATTTTTTCCCATTCCTCCTTGCAAAACAGCTCGAGCTCAGTGAGGTTGGATGGAGAGCATTTGTGAACAGCAGTTTTCAGTTCTTTCCACAGATTCTCGATTGGATTCAGGTCTGGACTTTGACTTGGCCATTCTAACACCTGGATATGTTTATTTTTGAACCATTCCATTGTAGATTTTGCTTTATGTTTTGGATCATTGTCTTGTTGGAAGACAAATCTCCGTCCCAGTCTCAGGTCTTTTGCAGACTCCATCAGGTTTTCTTCCAGAATGGTCCTGTATTTGGCTCCATCCATCTTCCCATCAATTTTAACCATCTTCCCTGTCCCTGCTGAAGAAAAGCAGGCCCAAACCATGATGCTGCCACCACCTTGTTTGACAGTGGGTATGGTGTGTTCAGGGTGATGAGCTGTGTTGCTTTTACGCCAAACATAACGTTTTGCATTGTTGCCAAAAAGTTCAATTTTGGTTTCATCTGACCAGAGCACCTTCTTCCACATGTTTGGTCTGTCTCCCAGGTGGCTTGTGGCAAACTTTAAACAACACTTTTTATGGATATCTTTAAGAAATGGCTTTCTTCTTGCCACTCTTCCATAAAGGCCAGATTTGTGCAATATACGACTGATTGTTGTCCTATGGACAGAGTCTCCCACCTCAGCTGTAGATCTCTGCAGTTCATCCAGAGTGATCCTGGGCCTCTTGGCTGCATCTCTGATCAGTCTTCTCCTTGTATGAGCTGAAAGTTTAGAGGGACGGCCAGGTCTTGGTAGATTTGCAGTGGTCTGATACTCCTTCCATTTCAATATTATTGCTTGCACAGTGCTCCTTGGGATGTTTAAAGCTTGGGAAATTAAACTTCTTCACAACAGTATCTCGGACCTGCCTGGTGTGTTCCTTGTTCTTCATGATGCTCTCTGCGCTTTTAACGGACCTCTGAGACTATCACATTGCAGGTGCATTTATACGGAGACTTGATTACACACAGGTGGATTGTATTTATCATCATTAGTCATTTAGGTCAACATTGGATCATTCAGAGATCCTCACTGAACTTCTGGAGAGAGTTTGCTGCACTGAAAGTAAAGGGGCTGAATAATTTTGCACGCCCAATTTTTCAGTTTTTGATTTGTTAAAAAAGTTTGAAATATCCAATAAATGTCATTCCACTTCATGATTGTGTCCCACTTGTTGTTGATTCTTCACAAAAAAAATACAGTTTTATATCTTTATGTTTGAAGCCTGAAATGTGGCAAAAGGTCGCAAAGTTCAAGGGGGCCGAATACTTTCGCAAGGCACTGTATGATAACATCCTGTATATGATAACATCCTGCATATGATAACATCTGCTGGTTCTCTGAGTAAGACATCCTAGACCTGGCTGTGTTCCAGATGGAGCCCTATCTCCTTTACAGGGCACTACTTTTGACCAGAGCCTATAGGGCTATATAGGGTAAAGGGTGCCCTTTGGGATGCATCTCTATGCCTACATCAGTCAGAGATACTCGAAAACACAAGCCACATCCGCTGTGATATGTGATTGGAAGCATTTGTCAGTGATTCCACGAAGTAGCGTTCTGTTCTGTTAAATCACGTCACACCAGGTTTCTTTACCTAGTTGACATTATTCTCTTCAAACACCATCAGTGTGTCATGTTAGTTTATTTAGTTCACAGAGGGAAAATGAGGAGTGAACGAAAGTTTAATTTACTTTCAACACATCTTTGTGTGTGTGTGTGCGTGTGTGTGTGCGTGCGTACGTGCGTGCGGTGCGTGTGTGTGTGTGTGCATGCGTACGTGCGTGCGTGTGTGTGTGTGTGTGTGCGTGCGTGCGTGCATACGTGTGTCTGTGTCTGTGTGTGTCTTTTTCTGTGTGTGTGTGTGTGTGTGTGTGTGTGTGTGTGTGTGTGTGTGTGTCTGTGTCTGTGTCTGTGTGTGTGTGACCGTCACATTTACCTATTCATCCCAGACAGATAGACCCATGAAGGGGAGAGCGGGAGTGCACTGCACCAGGGCACGTGGAGAGAGGACATCTATTGTGAAATGAGATGCAGCCCTTGATGTTTATTTAACTGTAGGTGGGAAGGTAGAGAGACGAGAATTAGTTTCTATGTCAGTCTACGTCAGTACCTTTAGGGGCGGTCTCCATCGGTGGCCCTGTATATATATATATGTCTGTACCTCCGTCTCTTAACTAAACAACACCAGCAGAGAGAAACACTGATCTAACACACTACTGTACACCTCTCAGCTGACAACTCTATTGCTACAAGGATGCAGGCAGAGGAATACAATCGTAGAGGTAAGCTGGGCTTCTTCTCTATATAGTGCTGAGTAAAGCTAAAACCACGTATTTAGATTGTAGGTAGTTATTGTAGGTAGTTATTGTAGGTAGTTATTGTAGGTAGGTATTGTAGGTAGGTATTGTAGGTAGGTATTGTAGGTAGTTATTGTAGGTAGGTATTGTAGGTAGTTATTGTAGGTAGGTATTGTAGGTAGTTATTGTAGGTAGGTATTGTAGGTAATAATTGTAGTTATTGTAGGTAGTTATTGTAGGTAGTTATTTTAGGTAGGTATTTTAGGTAGTTATTGTAGGTAGGTATTGTAGGTAGTTATTGTAGGTAGTTATTGTAGGTAGTTATTGTAGGTAGGTATTGTAGGTAGGTATGGTAGGTAGGTATAGTAGGTAGGTATGGTAGGTAGGTATAGTAGGTAGGTTTTGTAGGTTGGTATTGTAGGTAGTTATTGTAGGTAGGTATTGTAGGTTGGTATTGTAGGTAGTTATTGTAGGTAGTTATTGTAGGTAGGTATTGTAGGTAGTTATTGTAGGTAGGTATTGTAGGTAGTTATTGTAGGTAGTTATTGTAGGTAGGTATTGTAGGTAGTTATTGTAGGTAGTTATTTTAGGTAGATATTGTAGGTAGTTATTGTAGGTACCGGTAGGTATTGTAGGTATTTATTTTAGGTAGGTATTGTAGGTAGTTATTGTAGGCAGGTAGATGGTTGGTGTTGTAGGTAGATAGATGGTTGGTATTGTAGGTAGGTAGATGGGGACAATAATAGGCCACTCTAAAATATGCAGTTTTGTCATACTGTACAACGCAATGCCACAGATGTGTCAGGTTTTGAGGGAGCGTGCAAATGGCATGCAGACTACAGGAATGTACACCAGAGCGGTTGCCAGAGAATTGAATGTTCATTTCTCGACCATAAGCCGCCTCCAACGATGTTTTAGAGAATTTGGCAGTACGTCCAATCGGCCTCGTTAACCACGTCAGCCCAGGATCTCCACATCCGGCTTCTTCACCTGCAGGATCGTCTGAGACCAGCCACCCAGACAGCTGATGAAACTGTGGGTTTGTCTGAGACCAGCCACCCAGACAGCTGATGAAACTGTAGGTTTGTCTGAGACCAGCCACCCGGACAGCTGATGAAACTGTGGGTTTGTCTGAGACCAGCCACCCGGACAGCTGATGAAACTGTGGGTTTGTCTGAGACCAGCCACCTGGACAGCTGATGAAACTGTAGGTTTGTCTGAGACCAGCCACCCGGACAGCTGATGAAACTGTAGGTTTGTCTGAGACCAGCCACCAGCCACCTGACAGCTGATGAAACTGTGGTTTGTCTGAGACCAGCCACCCAGACAGCTGATGAAACTGTGGGTTTGTCTGAGACCAGCCACCTGGATGAAACAGCTGATGAAACTGTGGGTTTGTCTGAGACCAGCCACCCAGACAGCTGATGAAACTGTGGGTTTGTCTGAGACCAGCCACCCAGACAGCTGATGAAACTGTGGGTTTGTCTGAGACCAGCCACCCAGACAGCTGATGAAACTGTGGGTTTGTCTGAGACCAGCCACCCAGACAGCTGATGAAACTGTAGGTTTGTCTGAGACCAGCCACCCAGACAGCTGATGAAACTGTGGGTTTGTCTGAGACCAGCCACCTAGACAGCTGATGGAACTGTAGGTTTGTCTGAGACCAGCCACCCAGGCAGCTGATGAAACTGTGGGTTTGTCTGAGACCAGCCACCCAGACAGCTGATGAAACTGTGGGTTTGTCTGAGACCAGCCACCTGGACAGCTGATGAAACTGTGGGTTTGTCTGAGACCAGCCACCTGTAGGTTTGTCTGGACAGCTGATGAAACTGTGGGTTTGTCTGAGACCAGCCACCCAGACAGCTGATGAAACTGTAGGTTTGTCTGAGACCAGCCACCCGGACAGCTGATGAAACTGTGGGTTTGTCTGAGACCAGCCACCCAGACAGCTGATGAAACTGTGGGTTTGTCTGAGACCAGCCACCTGGACAGCTGATGAAACTGTAGGTTTGTCTGAGACCAGCCACCCAGACAGCTGATGAAACTGTGGGTTTGTCTGAGACCAGCCACCCAGACAGCTGATGAAACTGTGGGTTTGTCTGAGACCAGCCACCTGGACAGCTGATGAAACTGTGGGTTTGTCTGAGACCAGCCACCCAGACAGCTGATGAAACTGTGGGTTTGTCTGAGACCAGACCACCTGGACAGCTGATGAAACTGTGGGTTTGTCTGAGACCAGCCACCCAGACAGCTGATGAAACTGTGGGTTTGTCTGAGACCAGCCACCTGACAGCTGATGAAACTGTGGGTTTGTCTGAGACCAGCCACCTGGACAGCTGATGAAACTGTGGGTTTGTCTCTGAGACCAGCCACCCAGGACAGCTGATGAAACTGTGGGTTTGTCTGAGACCAGCCACCCGGACAGCTGATGAAACTGTGGGTTTGTCTGAGACCAGCCACCCAGACAGCTGATGAAACTGTGGGTTTGTCTGAGACCAGCCACCCAGACAGCTGATGAAACTGTGGGTTTGTCTGAGACCAGCCACCTGGACAGCTGATGAAACTGTGGGTTTGTCTGAGACCAGCCACCTGGACAGCTGATGAAACTGTGGGTTTGTCTGAGACCAGCCACCCAGACAGCTGATGAAACTGTGGGTTTGTCTGAGACCAGCCACCCGGACAGCTGATGAAACTGTGGGTTTGTCTGAGACCAGCCACCCCAGACAGCTGATGAAACTGTGGGTTTGTCTGAGACCAGCCACCCGGACAGCTGATGAAACTGTAGGTTTGTCTGAGACCAGCCACCACCCAGGACAGACTGATGAAACTGTGGGTTTGTCTGAGACCAGCCACCCAGACAGCTGATGAAACTGTGGGTTTGTCTGAGACCAGACACCCAGACAGCTGATGAAACTGTGGGTTTGTCTGAGACCAGCCACCCAGACAGCTGATGAAACTGTGGGTTTGTCTGAGACCAGACACCCAGACAGCTGATGAAACTGTGGGTTTGTCTGAGACCAGCCACCTGGACAGCTGATGAAACTGTGGGTTTGTCTGAGACCAGCCACCCAGACAGCTGATGAAACTGTTTGTCTGGTTTGTCTGAGACCAGCCACCTGGACAGCTGATGAAACTGTGATGGTTTGTCTGAGACCAGCCACCTGGACAGCTGATGAAACTGTGGGTTTGTCTGAGACCAGCCACATGGACAGCTGATGAAACTGTGGGTTTGTCTGAGACCAGCCACCCAGGCAGCTGATGAAACTGTAGGTTTGTCTGAGACCAGCCACCCAGACAGCTGATGAAACTGTGGGTTTGTCTGAGACCAGCCACCCAGACAGCTGATGAAACTGTGGGTTTGTCTGAGACCAGCTGATGAAACACCCAGACAGCTGATGAAACTGTGGGTTTGTCTGAGACCAGCCACCCAGACAGCTGATGAAACTGTGGGTTTGTCTGAGACCAGCCACCCAGACAGCTGATGAAACTGTGGGTTTGTCTGAGACCAGACACCCAGACAGCTGATGGAACTGTGGGTTTGTCTGAGACCAGCCACCCAGACAGCTGATGAAACTGTGGGTTTGTCTGAGACCAGACACCCAGACAGCTGATGAAACTGTGGGTTTGTCTGAGACCAGCCACCCAGACAGCTGATGAAACTGTGGGTTTGTCTGAGACCAGCCACCCAGGATGAAACTGTGGGTTTGTCTGAGACCAGCCACCTGGACAGCTGATGAAACTGTGGGTTTGTCTGAGACCAGACACCCAGACAGCTGATGAAACTGTGGGTTTGTCTGAGACCAGCCACCCAGACAGCTGATGAAACTGTGGGTTTGTCTGAGACCAGCCACCCAGACAGCTGATGAAACTGTGGGTTTGTCTGAGACCAGCCACCCAGACAGCTGATGAAACTGTGGGTTTGTCTGAGACCAGCCACCCAGGAGCATGAAACTGATTTGAGACCAGCTGACAGCTGATGAAACTGTTTGTCTGAGACCAGCCACCCAGGACAGCTGATGAAACTGTGGGTTTGTCTGAGACCAGCCACCTGGACAGCTGATGAAACTGTGGGTTTGTCTGAGACCAGCCACCCTGTGGGTTTGTCTGAGACAGCTGATGAAACTGTGGGTTTGTCTGAGACCAGCCACCCAGACAGCTGATGAAACTGTGGGTTTGTCTGAGACCAGCCACCCAGACAGCTGATGAAACTGTGGGTTTGTCTGAGACCAGCCACCAGCTGACAGGTTTGTCTGATGACAACTGTGGGTTTGTCTGAGACCAGCCACCCAGGACAGCTGATGAAACTGTGGGTTTGTCTGAGACCAGCCACCAGGATGAAACAGACCAGCCACCCAGACAGCTGATGAAACTGTGGTTTGTCTGAGACCAGCCACCTGGACAGCTGATGAAACTGTGGGTTTGTCTGAGACCAGCCACCCAGACAGCTGATGAAACTGTGGGTTTGTCTGAGACCAGCCACCCAGACAGCTGATGAAACTGTGGGTTTGTCTGAGACCAGCCACCCAGATAGCTGATGAAACTGTGGGTTTGTCTGAGACCAGCCACCTAGACAGCTGATGGAACTGTAGGTTTGTCTGAGACCAGCCACCCAGGCAGCTGATGAAACTGTGGGTTTGTCTGAGACCAGCCACCCAGACAGCTGATGAAACTGTGGGTTTGTCTGAGAC
>NC_088213.1:8249959-8283731 GCF_036934945.1 Oncorhynchus masou masou | reverse complement strand
CCCCCTCACAGCCTCGGATAAACACAACTGAACGAGCCCCCCCCTCACAGCCTCGGATAAACACAACGACTGAACGAGCCCCCCTCACAGCCTCGGATAAACACAACTGAACGAGCCCCCCCTCACAGCCTCGGATAAACACAACGACTGAACGAGCCCCCCTCACAGCCTCGGATAAACACAACGACTGATAAACACAACGAGCCCCCTCCTCACAGCCTCGGATAAACACAACGACTGAACGAGCCCCCAACTCCTCACAGCCTCGGATAAACACAACGACTGAACGAGCCCCCCCTCACAGCCTCGGATAAACACAACGACTGAACGAGCCCCCCTCACAGCCTCGGATAAACACAACTGAACGAGCCCCCTCCTCACAGCCCCCCCCCCCTCACAGCCTCGGATAAACACAACGACTGAACGAGCCCCCCTCACAGCCTCGGATAAACACAACTGAACGAGCCCCCCTCACAGCCTCGGATAAACACAACGACTGAACGAGCCCCCCACAGCCTCACAGCCTCGGATAAACACAACGACTGAACGAGCCCCCTCACAGCCTCGGATAAACACAACTGAACGAGCCCCCCCTCACAGCCTCGGATAAACACAACTGAACGAGCCCCCTCCTCACAGCCTCGGATAAACACAACGACTGAACGAGCCCCCCTCACAGCCTCGGATAAACACAACTGAACGAGCCCCCCTCACAGCCTCGGATAAACACAACGACTGAACGAGCCCCCCCTCACAGCCTCGGATAAACACAACGACTGAACGAGCCCCCCTCACAGCCTCGGATAAACACAACTGAACGAGCCCCCTCACAGCCTCGGATAAACACAACGACTGAACGAGCCCCCCCTCACAGCCTCGGATAAACACAACGACTGAACGAGCCCCCTCACAGCCTCGGATAAACACAACGACTGAACGAGCCCCCTCCTCACAGCCTCGGATAAACACAACGACTGAACGAGCCCCCTCACAGCCTCGGATAAACACAACAACTGAACGAGCCCCCCTCACAGCCTCGGATAAACACAACTGAACGAGCCCCCCTCACAGCCTCGGATAAACACAACAACTGAACGAGCCCCCCTCACAGCCTCGGATAAACACAACAACTGAACGAGCCCCCCCTCACAGCCTCGGATAAACACAACGACTGAACGAGCCCCCCCTCACAGCCTCGGATAAACACAACGACTGAACGAGCACCCCCTCACAGCCTCGGATAAACACAACTGAACGAGCCCCCCCTCACAGCCTCAGATAAACACAACTGAACGAGCCCCCCTCACAGCCTCGGATAAACACAACTGAACGAGCCCCCCCTCACAGCCTCGGATAAACACAACAACTGAACGAGCCCCCCTCACAGCCTCGGATAAACACAACAACTGAACGAGCCCCCCCCTCACAGCCTCGGATAAACACAACTGAACGAGCCCCCCCCCTCACAGCCTCGGATAAACACAACTGAACGAGCCCCCCTCACAGCCTCGGATAAACACAACTGAACGAGCCCCCCCTCACAGCCTCGGATAAACACAACAACTGAACGAGCCCCCCTCACAGCCTCGGATAAACACAACAACTGAACGAGCCCCCCTCACAGCCTCGGATAAACACAACAACTGAACGAACCCCCCTCACAGCCTCGGATAAACACAACAACTGAACACCTCTCTCCCTCTGTTCATCTAACAGGGGCTGAGCTGCCAGAACGGCCTGATCCGCCCGCCTACCAGGGACTTTTTAAACCTCTTTCTGTTCGCTGCCTTCTACTCCCTGAATGCATCCCAAATGGCACCCTATTCCCATTATAGTGCACTACTTTTGACCTAAGCACTATGGGCCCTGGTGTAAAGTAGTGCACTACATAGGGAATAGTGTACTATTTGGGCCATACAGGGCTCTCTCCTTAACAGTAAAGAGAGAGTTTCCATCCTGGTACTTCTGAGAGGCTGCCTCAGGCTCTTCCATCCTGGTACTTCTGAGAGGCTGCCTCAGGCTCTTCCATCCTGGTACTTCTGAGAGGCTGCCTCAGGCTCTTCCATCCTGGTACTTCTGAGAGGCTGCCTCAGGCTCTTCCATCCTGGTACTTCTGAGAGGCTGCCTCAGGCTCTTCCATCCTGGTACTTCTGAGAGGCTGCCTCAGGCTGTGTTTAGTGGGAGGGGCATCAGGATCAGTAAAGGTTGTATTGGTCGATACCCCTCCCCTTCTCTTCACTAGACAACCAATGCCAAGACACCGTACTCAAGGAACTTTTGTTTTCTGAGATATTTGTTTTCTTTTATTTTAGTAGTATTTGTTTTTGAAATTAGTCTAAACTTTGTCCATTTTATTGTGCCTTACAAGTGGGATTAATTTGAATGTTTTTAATGTTTTGTTTCTTTGATGAGGCCTATTGATTTTGTGGTGATATTAAGTTCAAACGGTGTCCTACTCCCTGAGGTACAGTAATATTTGCAGTGGTTTTCCTTTGGCTGCACTTCCCACTACTTCCTATGACTTCCTGTTTTCCCTGCAGTGACTTCTAGAGTTTGGTGTTGATGAGATACGGTCTGACCTGTAGTGACCTCTAGAGTTTGGTGTTAATGAGATACGGTCTGACCTGTAGTAACCTCTAGAGTTTGGTGTTGATGAGATACGGTCTGACCTGTAGTAACCTCTAGAGTTTGGTGTTGATGAGATACGGTCTGACCTGTAGTAACCTCTACAGTTTGGTGGTGATGAGATACGGTCTGACCTGTAGTAACTTCTAGAGTTTGGTGTTGATGAGATACGGTCTGACCTGTAGTAACCTCTAGAGTTTGGTGTTGATGAGATACGGTCTGACCTGTAGTAACTTCTAGAGTTTGGTGTTGATGAGATACGGTCTGACCTGTAGTAACCTCTAGAGTTTGGTGTTGATGAGATACGGTCTGACCTGTAGTAACTTCTAGAGTTTGGTGGTGATGAGATACGGTCTGACCTGTAGTAACCTCTAGAGTTTGGTGTTGATGAGATACGGTCTGACCTGTAGTAACCTCTAGAGTTTGGTGTTGATGAGATACGGTCTGACCTGTAGTAACCTCTAGAGTTTGGTGTTAATGAGATACGGTCTGACCTGTAGTGACCTCTAGAGTTTGGTGTTGATGAGATACGGTCTGACCTGTAGTAACCTCTACAGTTTGGTGTTGATGAGATACGGTCTGACCTGTAGTAACCTCTAGAGTTTGGTGTTGATGAGATACGGTCTGACCTGTACTAACCTCTAGAGTTTGGTGTTGATGAGATACGGTCTGACCTGTAGTAACCTCTAGAGTTTGGTGTTAATGAGATACGGTCTGACCTGTAGTGACCTCTAGAGTTTGGTGGTGATGAGTTACGGTCTGACCTGTAGTAACCTCTAGAGTTTGGTGTTAATGAGATACGTTCTGACCTGTAGTAACTTCTAGAGTTTGGTGTTGATGAGATATGGTCTGACCTGTAGTAACCTCTAGAGTTTGGTGGTGATGAGATACGGTCTGACCTGTATTAACCTCTAGAGATTGGTGTTAATGAGATACGGTCTGACCTGTAGTAACCTCTACAGTTTGGTGGTAATGAGATACGGTCTGACCTGTAGTAACTTCTAGAGTTTGGTGTTGATGAGATACGGTCTGACCTGTAGTAACCTCTACAGTTTGGTGTTGATGAGATACGGTCTGACCTGTAGTAACCTCTAGAGTTTGGTGTTGATGAGATACGGTCTGACCTGTACTAACCTCTAGAGTTTGGTGTTGATGAGATACGGTCTGACCTGTAGTAACCTCTAGAGTTTGGTGTTGATGAGATACGGTCTGACCTGTAGTAACCTCTAGAGTTTGGTGGTGATGAGATACGGTCTGACCTGTAGTAACCTCTACAGTTTGGTGGTGATGAGATACGGTCTGACCTGTAGTAACTTCTAGAGTTTGGTGTTGATGAGATACGGTCTGACCTGTAGTAACCTCTAGAGTTTGGTGTTGATGAGATACGGTCTGACCTGTAGTAACTTCTAGAGTTTGGTGTTGATGAGATACGGTCTGACCTGTAGTAACCTCTAGAGTTTGGTGTTGATGAGATACGGTCTGACCTGTAGTAACTTCTAGAGTTTGGTGGTGATGAGATACGGTCTGACCTGTAGTAACCTCTAGAGTTTGGTGTTGATGAGATACGGTCTGACCTGTAGTAACCTCTAGAGTTTGGTGTTGATGAGATACGGTCTGACCTGTAGTAACCTCTAGAGTTTGGTGTTAATGAGATACGGTCTGACCTGTAGTGACCTCTAGAGTTTGGTGTTGATGAGATACGGTCTGACCTGTAGTAACCTCTACAGTTTGGTGTTGATGAGATACGGTCTGACCTGTAGTAACCTCTAGAGTTTGGTGTTGATGAGATACGGTCTGACCTGTACTAACCTCTAGAGTTTGGTGTTGATGAGATACGGTCTGACCTGTAGTAACCTCTAGAGTTTGGTGTTAATGAGATACGGTCTGACCTGTAGTGACCTCTAGAGTTTGGTGGTGATGAGTTACGGTCTGACCTGTAGTAACCTCTAGAGTTTGGTGTTAATGAGATACGTTCTGACCTGTAGTAACTTCTAGAGTTTGGTGTTGATGAGATATGGTCTGACCTGTAGTAACCTCTAGAGTTTGGTGGTGATGAGATACGGTCTGACCTGTATTAACCTCTAGAGATTGGTGTTAATGAGATACGGTCTGACCTGTAGTAACCTCTACAGTTTGGTGGTAATGAGATACGGTCTGACCTGTAGTAACTTCTAGAGTTTGGTGTTGATGAGATACGGTCTGACCTGTAGTAACCTCTACAGTTTGGTGTTGATGAGATACGGTCTGACCTGTAGTAACCTCTAGAGTTTGGTGTTGATGAGATACGGTCTGACCTGTACTAACCTCTAGAGTTTGGTGTTGATGAGATACGGTCTGACCTGTAGTAACCTCTAGAGTTTGGTGTTGATGAGATACGGTCTGACCTGTAGTAACCTCTAGAGTTTGGTGGTGATGAGATACGGTCTGACCTGTAGTAACTTCTAGAGTTTGGTGTTGATGAGATACGGTCTGACCTGTAGTAACCTCTACAGTTTGGTGGTGATGAGATACGGTCTGACCTGTAGTAACCTCTAGAGTTTGGTGTTGATGAGATACGGTCTGACCTGTACTAACCTCTAGAGTTTGGTGTTGATGAGATATGGTCTGACCTGTAGTAACTTCTAGAGTTTGGTGTTGATGAGATACGGTCTGACCTGTAGTAACCTCTAGAGTTTGGTGTTGATGAGATACGGTCTGACCTGTAGTAACCTCTAGAGTTTGGTGTTGATGAGATACGGTCTGACCTGTAGTAACCTCTAGACTTTGGTGTTGATGAGATACGGTCTGACCTGTAGTAACCTCTACAGTTTGGTGGTGATGAGATACGGTCTGACCTGTAGTAACCTCTAGAGTTTGGTGGTGATGAGATACGGTCTGACCTGTAGTAACCTCTAGAGTTTGGTGTTGATGAGATACGGTCTGACCTGTAGTAACCTCTACAGTTTGGTGTTGATGAGATACGGTCTGACCTGTAGTAACCTCTAGAGTTTGGTGGTGATGAGATACGGTCTGACCTGTAGTAACCTCTAGAGTTTGGTGGTGATGAGATACGGTCTGACCTGTAGTAACCTCTAGAGTTTGGTGTTGATGAGATACGGTCTGACCTGTAGTAACCTCTACAGTTTGGTGTTGATGAGATACGGTCTGACCTGTAGTAACCTCTACAGTTTGGTGTTGATGAGATACGGTCTGACCTGTAGTAATCTCTAGAGTTTGGTGTTAATGAGATACGGTCTGACCTGTAGTAACCTCTAGAGTTTGGTGTTGATGAGATACGGTCTGACCCGTAGTAACCTCTAGAGTTTGGTGTTGATGAGATACGGTCTGACCTGTAGTAACCTCTAGACTTTGGTGTTAACGGGTTACCCACCTGCATCCCAAATGGCACCCTGTTCCCTTGATGGTGCACTACTTGTGTGCACTACGTAGGGAATAGGGTGCCATCGTTGACACCACCATGGTCTCTCTCCATCTGTTCCTAGAAGACGGATGCTTCAGATAAGCCCTCAGGCATTCGGCAGGTGAAAGGTTCCAAACTAAACCCAGCAGCACTTACTCAACTTGCTACAATCGACTTGCTTCAACGAGGCAATTTAAGGTGTTAAGTTAACTGTCTTTTTTTTATACCAGACGCCAAGTACAGAGAGTCAAACGTACTTTGACATTGACGCACAAGTTCAAAGTCCACAACTAGTGAAACTTCTGAAAAGAGAGAGGAGATTGAAAACTATTGAGGTGATTGAAAACTATTGAGGAGATTGAAAACTATTGAGGTGATTGAAAACTATTGAGGTGATTGAAAACTATTGAGGAGATTGAAAACTATTGAGGAGATTGAAAACTATTGAGGAGATTGAAAACTATTGAGGAGATTGAAAACTATTGAGGAGATTGAAAACTATTGAGGAGATTGAAAACTATTGAGGTGATTGAAAACTATTGAGGAGATTGAAAACTATTGAGGAGATTGAAAACTATTGAGGAGATTGAAAACTATTGAGGAGATTGAAAACTATTGAGGAGATTGAAAACTATTGAGGAGATTGAAAACTATTGAGGAGATTGAAAACTATTGAGGAGATTGAAAACTATTGAATCTCCTAAAAAGAGAGAGAGGAGATTGAAAACTATTGAATCTCCTAAAAAGAGAGAGAGGAGATTGAAAACTATTGAATCTCCTAAAAAGAGAGAGGAGATTGAAAACTATTGAATCTCCTAAAAAGAGAGTGGAGATTGAAAACTATTGAATCTCCTAAAAAGAGATAGGAGATTGAAAACTTTTGAATCTCCTGAATAGGCAGAGAGGAGATTGAAAGTATTGAAATCTCTCTGGAACTAATTTCCAAACAGTGTTTGGGATTCCAGACTAGAGGAGCTCCTCAAACGGCATCATATTCCCTACGTAGTGCACTACTTTAGACCAGGGTTTATAGGGTAGTAGTGCACTACTTTAGACCAGGGTCTATAGGGAAGTAGTGCACTACTTTAGACCAGGGTTTATAGGGTAGTAGTGCACTACTTTAGACCAGGGTCTATAGGGTAGTAGTGCACTACTTTAGACCAGGGTCTATAGGGTAGTAGTGCACTACTTTAGACCAGGGTCTATAGGGTAGTAGTGCACTACTTTAGACCAGGGTCTATAGGGTAGTAGTGCACTACTTTAGACCAGGGTGCATACAGCTCAGCTCAAAAGCAGGGCACTACATAGGGAATAGGGTACCGTTAGGAACGAAGTCTAGGAATGTTCATGTTGTTTATTGCCTTTTATAGTCTAGAAAGTGAGGACTGAGGTTTTGCACTAGATTCTCTCTGCAGGGTTTTTAATGCAGAGGGGTAAGTAACTATGCCACTAATATCAAGGGATGCTTCCTGCCCATCTGCCTATAAACAGCACTGCCAATCATTATGAAATGATGAGTCCACAGAGTTAATTCACTGTGTCCCAGACAGTACTTCCAGAATGGGATCCACTTCCTCGTCTAATTCACTGTGTCCCAGACAGTACTTCCAGAATGGGATCCACTTCCTCGTCTAATTCACTGTGTCCCAGACAGTACTTCCAGAATGGGATCCACTTCCTCGTCTAATTCACTGGGTCCCAGACAGTACTTCCAGAATGGGATCCACTGGGTCCCTAGTCCCTCCTCCTCTACAGACAGTCACTGTGTGTCCCTAGTCCCTCCTCCTCTACAGACAGTCACTGTGTGTCCCTAGTCCCCTCCTCCTCTACAGACAGTCACTGTGTGTCCCTAGTCCCTCCTCCTCTACAGACAGTCACTGTGTGTCCCTAGTCCCTCCTCCTCTACAGTCACTGTGTGTCCCTAGTCCCTCCTCCTCTACAGTCACTGTGTGTCCCTAGTCCCTCCTCCTCTACAGTCACTGTGTGTCCCTAGTCCCTCCTCCTCTACAGTCACTGTGTGTCCCTAGTCCCCTCCTCCTCTACAGACAGTCACTGTGTGTCCCTAGTCCCTCCTCCTCTACAGACAGTCACTGTGTGTCCCTAGTCCCTCCTCCTCCTCTACAGTCACTGTGTGTCCCTAGTCCCTCCTCCTCTACAGACAGTCACTGTGTGTCCCTAGTCCCCTCCTCCTCTACAGACAGTCACTGTGTGTCCCTAGTCCCTCCTCTACAGACAGTCACTGTGTGTCCCTAGTCCCTCCTCCTCTACAGACAGTCACTGTGTGTCCCTAGTCCCTCCTCCTCTACAGTCACTGTGTGTCCCTAGTCCCTCCTCCTCTACAGACAGTCACTGTGTGTCCCTTGTCCCTCCTCTACAGTCACTGTGTGTCCCTAGTCCCTCCTCCTCTACAGACAGTCACTGTGTGTCCCTAGTCCCCTCCTCCTCTACAGACAGTCACTGTGTGTCCCTAGTCCCCTCCTCCTCTACAGACAGTCACTGTGTGTCCCTAGTCCCTCCTCCTCCTCTACAGTCACTGTGTGTCCCTAGTCCCTCCTCCTCTACAGACAGTCACTGTGTGTCCCTAGTCCCTCCTCCTCTACAGACAGTCACTGTGTGTCCCTAGTCCCTCCTCCTCTACAGACAGTCACTGTGTGTCCCTAGTCCCTCCTCCTCTACAGTCACTGTGTGTCCCTAGTCCCTCCTCCTCTACAGACAGTCACTGTGTGTCCCTTGTCCCTCCTCTACAGTCACTGTGTGTCCCTAGTCCCTCCTCCTCTACAGACAGTCACTGTGTGTCCCTAGTCCCCTCCTCCTCTACAGACAGTCACTGTGTGTCCCTAGTCCCCTCCTCCTCTACAGACAGTCACTGTGTGTCCCTAGTCCCCTCCTCCTCTCCAGACAGTCACTGTGTGTCCCTAGTCCCCTCCTCCTCTACAGACAGTCACTGTGTGTCCCTAGTCCCTCCTCCTCCTCTACAGACAGTCACTGTGTGTCCCTAGTCCCCTCCTCCTCTACAGACAGTCACTGTATGTCCCTAGTCCCCTCCTCCTCTACAGACAGTCACTGTGTGTCCCTAGTCCCCTCCTCCTCTACAGACAGTCACTGTATGTCCCTAGTCCCTCCTCCTCTACAGACAGTCACTGTGTGTCCCTAGTCCCTCCTCCTCTACAGACAGTCACTGTGTGTCCCTAGTCCCTCCTCCTCTACAGACAGTCACTGTATGTCCCTAGTCCCTCCTCCTCTCCAGACAGTCACTGTGTGTCCCTAGTCCCTCCTCCTCTACAGACAGTCACTGTATGTCCCTAGTCCCTCCTCCTCTCCAGACAGTCACTGTGTGTCCCTAGTCCCTCCTCCTCCTCTCCAGACAGTCACTGTGTGTCCCTAGTCCCTCCTCCTCTCCAGACAGTCACTGTGTGTCCCTAGTCCCTCCTCCTCTACAGACAGTCACTGTGTGTCCCTAGTCCCTCCTCCTCTACAGACAGTCACTGTATGTCCCTAGTCCCCTCCTCCTCTACAGACAGTCACTGTGTGTCCCTAGTCCCTCCTCCTCTACAGTCACTGTGTGTCCCTAGTCCCTCCTCCTCTACAGTCACTGTGTGTCCCTAGTCCCTCCTCCTCTACAGTCACTGTGTGTCCCTAGTCCCCTCCTCCTCTACAGACAGTCACTGTGTGTCCCTAGTCCCTCCTCCTCTACAGTCACTGTGTGTCCCTAGTCCCTCCTCCTCTCCAGTCACTGTGTGTCCCTAGTCCCCTCCTCCTCTACAGACAGTCACTGTGTGTCCCTAGTCCCTCCTCCTCTACAGTCACTGTGTGTCCCTAGTCCCTCCTCCTCTACAGACAGTCACTGTGTGTCCCTAGTCCCCTCCTCCTCTACAGACAGTCACTGTGTCCCTAGTCCCTCCTCCTCTACAGTCACTGTGTCCCTAGTCCCTCCTTCTCTACAGTCACTGTGTCCCTAGTCCCTCCTCCTCTACAGTCACTGTGTGTCCCTAGTCCCTCCTCCTCTACAGTCACTGTGTGTCCCTAGTCCCTCCTCCTCTCCAGACAGTCACTGTGTGTCCCTAGTCCCTCCTCCTCTACAGACAGTCACTGTGTGTCCCTAGTCCCTCCTCCTCTCCAGTCACTGTGTGTCCCTAGTCCCCTCCTCCTCTACAGACAGTCACTGTGTGTCCCTAGTCCCTCCTCCTCTCAAGTCACTGTGTGTCCCTAGTCCCCTCCTCCTCTACAGACAGTCACTGTGTGTCCCTAGTCCCTCCTCCTCTACAGACAGTCACTGTGTGTCCCTAGTCCCTCCTCCTCTACAGACAGTCACTGTGTGTCCCTAGTCCCTCCTCCTCTCCAGACAGTCGCTGTGTGTCCCTAGTCCCCTCCTCCTCTACAGACAGTCACTGTGTGTCCCTAGTCCCTCCTCCTCTACAGTCACTGTGTATCCCTAGTCCCTCCTCCTCTCCAGTCACTGTGTGTCCCTAGTCCCTCCTCCTCTCCAGTCACTGTGTGTCCCTAGTCCCTCCTCCTCTACAGTCACTGTGTGTCCCTAGTCCCTCCTCCTCTACAGTCACTGTGTGTACCTAGTCCCTCCTCATCTACAGTCACTGTGTGTCCCTAGTCCCTCCTCCTCTACAGTCACTGTGTGTCCCTAGTCCCTCCTCCTCTACAGTCACTGTGTGTCCCTAGTCCCTCCTCCTCTACAGTCACTGTGTGTCCCTAGTCCCCTCCTCCTCTCCAGTCACTGTGTGTCCCTAGTCCCCTCCTCCTCTACAGACAGTCACTGTGTGTCCCTAGTCCCTCCTCCTCTCCAGTCACTGTGTGTCCCTAGTCCCCTCCTCCTCTACAGACAGTCACTGTGTGTCCCTAGTCCCTCCTCCTCTACAGACAGTCACTGTGTGTCCCTAGTCCCTCCTCCTCTACAGACAGTCACTGTGTGTCCCTAGTCCCTCCTCCTCTACAGTCACTGTGTGTCCCTAGTCCCTCCTCCTCTCCAGACAGTTACTGTGTGTCCCTAGTCCCTCCTCCTCTCCAGACAGTCACTGTGTGTCCCTAGTCCCCTCCTCCTCTACAGACAGTCACTGTGTGTCCCTAGTCCCTCCTCCTCTACAGTCACTGTGTGTCCCTAGTCCCTCCTCCTCTACAGTCACTGTGTGTCCCTAGTCCCTCCTCCTCTACAGTCACTGTGTGTCCCTAGTCCCTCCTCCTCTACAGTCACTGTGTGTCCCTAGTCCCTCCTCCTCTACAGTCACTGTGTGTCCCTAGTCCCTCCTCCTCTACAGTCACTGTGTGTCCCTAGTCCCCTCCTCCTCTACAGACAGTCACTGTGTGTCCCTAGTCCCTCCTCCTCTACAGTCACTGTGTGTCCCTAGTCCCTCCTCCTCTACAGTCACTGTGTGTCCCTAGTCCCTCCTCCTCTCCAGTCACTGTGTGTCCCTAGTCCCCTCCTCCTCTACAGACAGTCACTGTGTGTCCCTAGTCCCTCCTCCTCTACAGTCACTGTGTGTCCCTAGTCCCTCCTCCTCTACAGTCACTGTGTGTCCCTAGTCCCTCCTCCTCTACAGTCACTGTGTGTCCCTAGTCCCCTCCTCCTCTACAGACAGTCACTGTGTGTCCCTAGTCCCTCCTCCTCTACAGTCACTGTGTGTCCCTAGTCCCTCCTCCTCTACAGTCACTGTGTGTCCCTAGTCCCTCCTCCTCTACAGTCACTGTGTGTCCCTAGTCCCCTCCTCCTCTACAGACAGTCACTGTGTGTCCCTAGTCCCTCCTCCTCTACAGTCACTGTGTGTCCCTAGTCCCTCCTCCTCTCCAGTCACTGTGTGTCCCTAGTCCCCTCCTCCTCTACAGACAGTCACTGTGTGTCCCTAGTCCCTCCTCCTCTACAGTCACTGTGTGTCCCTAGTCCCTCCTCCTCTACAGACAGTCACTGTGTGTCCCTAGTCCCCTCCTCCTCTACAGACAGTCACTGTGTCCCTAGTCCCTCCTCCTCTACAGTCACTGTGTCCCTAGTCCCTCCTTCTCTACAGTCACTGTGTCCCTAGTCCCTCCTCCTCTACAGTCACTGTGTCCCTAGTCCCTCCTCCTCTCCAGTCACTGTGTGTCCCTAGTCCCTCCTCCTCTCCAGTCACTGTGTGTCCCTAGTCCCTCCTCCTCTCCAGTCACTGTGTGTCCCTAGTCCCTCCTCCTCTCCAGTCACTGTGTGTCCCTAGTCCCTCCTCCTCTCCAGTCACTGTGTGTCCCTAGTCCCTCCTCCTCTCCAGTCACTGTGTGTCCCTAGTCTCTCATTCCTCTGCATACTGTGTAGTTCACCAGGACTTCTCCTGAAAGGTCTGGGTCTGCTGCTTCACACACACTGGGTGTGTTCCAGGTGGTCTGTTTTGCAGTCATGCTGCACACACCCTCAATGCTAACACTGTAAACATGTCTGTGTGTTTTCTACAGTTTCCTTCCTCAATGCTAACACTGTAAACATGTCTGTGTGTTTTCTACAGTTTCCTTCCTCAATGCTAACATTGTAAACATGTCTGTGTGTTTTCTACAGTTTCCTTCCTCAATGCTAACACTGTAAACATGTCAGTGTGTTTTCTACAGTTTCCTTCCTCAATGCTAACACTGTAAACATATCTGTGTGTTTTCTACAGTTTCCTTCCTAATACTGTAGGGATGTCTGTGTTTTCTGCAGTTTCCTTCCTAATACTGTGAAGATGTCTGTGTGTTTTCTGCAGTTTCCTTCCAGCCCTACCACAGTGAGGCACGTTGTTAGCTCAACACAACAATGTAAATACTGTGTGACGTGAAAGTGTCAGGGCTTCACGGTAAACATTCCTCCAATGTATTGTGATGCATGCTATACATACGTACCGGAACGAGGGGGTATTGTTGGTGTACTTTTCTGTTTTGTAAAATAATATGAAATGTATGTTGATAACATTAATAGCTTATTAAATATAATTCTGAGGAACAAAAGTGACAATTTATATTTTCATCATTTTTTGTGTTTGTTTATGTGTGGTAGGTATCTCTACTATTATCAGTGGTAGGTATCTCTACTATCATCAGTGGTACCTCTACTATTATCAGTGGTACCTCTACTATTATCAGTGGTAGGTACCTCTACTATCATCAGTGGTACCTCTACTATTATCAGTGGTATCTCTACTATTATCAGTGGTAGGTACCTCTACTATCATCAGTGGTATCTCTACTATCATCAGTGGTAGGTACCTCTACTATTATCAGTGGTAGGTACCTCTACTATCATCAGTGGTACCTCTACTATTATCAGTGGTACCTCTACTATTATCAGTGGTAGGTATCTCTACTATCATCAGTGGTATCTCTACTATCATCAGTGGTAGGTACCTCTACTATCATCAGTGGTAGGTACCTCCACTATCATCAGTGGTATCTCTACTATCATCAGTGGTATCTCTACTATCATCAGTGGTACCTCTACTATCATCAGTGGTATCTCTACTATCATCAGTGGTAGGTATATCTACTATCATCAGAGGTATCTCTACTATTATCAGTGGTATCTCTACTATCATCAGTGGTATCTCTACTATCATCAGTGGTACCTCTACTATCATCAGTGGTAGGTATATCTACTATCATCAGTGGTATATCTACTATTATCAGTGGTATATCTACTATTATCAGTGGTACGTATCTCTACTATCATCAGTGGTAGGTATATCTACTATCATCAGTGGTATCTCTACTATCATCAGTGGTACCTCTACTATCATCAGTGGTATCTCTACTATTATCAGTGGTATATCTACTATTATCAGTGGTATCTCTACTATTATCAGTGGTACGTATCTCTACTATCATCAGTGGTAGGTATCTCTACTATCATCAGTGGTATCTCTACTATCATCAGTGGTACCTCTACTATTATCAGTGGTACGTATCTCTACTATCATCAGTGGTAGGTATCTCTACTATCATCAGTGGTATCTCTACTATCATCAGTGGTACCTCTACTATTATCAGTGGTATCTCTACTATCATCAGTGGTACCTCTACTATTATCAGTGGTAGGTATCTCTACTATCATCAGTGGTATCTCTACTATTATCAGTGGTAGGTATCTCTACTATCATCAGTGGTACGTATCTCTACTATCATCAGTGGTATCTCTACTATCATCAGTGGTATCTCTACTATCATCAGTGGTACGTATCTCTACTATCATCAGTGGTATCTCTACTATCATCAGTGGTATCTCTACTATTATCAGTGGTAGGTATCTCTACTATCATCAGTGGTATCTCTACTATCATCAGTGGTACGTATCTCTACTATCATCAGTGGTAGGTATCTCTACTATCATCAGTGGTATCTCTACTATCATCAGTGGTATCTCTACTATCATCAGTGGAACCTCTACTATCATCAGTGGTATCTCTACTATCATCAGTGGTATCTCTACTATCATCAGTGGTATCTCTACTATCACCAGTGGTATCTCTACTATCATCAGTGGTATCTCTACTATCATCAGTGGTATCTCTACTATCATCAGTGGTATCTCTACTATCATCAGTGGTATCTTTACTATCATCAGTGGTACCTCTACTATCATCAGTGGTACCTCTACTATTATCAGTGGTACCTCTACTATCATCAGTGGTACCTCTACTATCATCAGTGGTACCTCTACAATCATCAGTGGTACCTCTACTATCATCAGTGGTATCTCTACTATCATCAGTGGTATCTCTACTATCATCAGTGGTATCTCTACTATCATCAGTGGTACCTCTACTATATTCAGTGGTATCTCTACTATCATCAGTGGTATCTCTACTATCATCAGTGGTATCTCTACTATCATCAGTGGTACCTCTACTATCATCAGTGGTACCTCTACTATCATCAGTGGTACCTCTACTATTATCAGTGGTAGGTATCTCTACTATCACCAGTGGTATCTCTAATATCATCAGTGGTACCTCTACTATTATCAGTGGTAGGTACCTCCACTATCATCAGTGGTATCTCTACTATCATCAGTGGTACCTCTACTATCATCAGTGGTATCACTACTATCATCAGTGGTATCTCTACTATCATCAGTGGTATCTCTACTATCATCAGTGGTACCTCTACTATCATCAGTGGTATCTCTACTATCATCAGTGGTACCTCTACTATCATCAGTGGTATCTCTACTATCATCAGTGGTATCTCTACTATCATCAGTGGTACCTCTACTATCATCAGTGGTACCTCTACTATCATCAGTGGTACCTCTACTATCATCAGTGGTACCTCTACTATCATCAGTGGTACCTCTACTATCATCAGTGGTATATCTACTATCACCAGTGGTAGGTACATTACATTTACATTACATTTAAGTCATGTAGCAGACGCTCTTATCCAGAGCGACTTACAAATTGGTGAATTCACCTTCTGACATCCAGTGGAACAGCCACTTTACAATAGTGCATCTAAATCATTTAAGGGGGGGGGGGTGAGAAGGATTACTTTATCCTATCCTAGGTATTCCTTAAAGAGGTGGGGTTTCAGGTGTCTCCGGAAGGTGGTGATTGACTCCGCTGTCCTGGCGTCGTGAGGGAGTTTGTTCCACCATTTGGGGGCCAATGGTGGATACCTCCACTATCATCAGTGGTATCTCTACTATCATCAGTGGTATCTCTACTATCATCAGTGGTACCTCTACTATCATCAGTGGTACCTCTACTATCATCAGTGGTATCTCTACTATAATCAGTGGTACCTCTACTATCATCAGTGGTAGGTACCTCCACTATCATCAGTGGAATCTCTACTATCATCAGTGGTATCTCTACTATTATCAGTGGTATCTCTACTATCATCAGTGGTACCTCTACTATCATCAGTGGTATCTCTACTATCATCAGTGGTATCTCTACTATCATCAGTGGTATCTCTACTATCATCAGTGGTACCTCTACTATCATCAGTGGTACCTCTACTATCATCAGTGGTATCTCTACTATAATCAGTGGTAGGTTACTCTGCTATCATCAGTGGTATCTCTACTATCATCAGTGGTACCTCTACTATCATCAGTGGTACCTCTACTATCATCAGTGGTATCTCTACTATCATCAGTGGTATCTCTACTATCATCAGTGGTATCTCTACTATCATCAGTGGTACCTCTACTATTATCAGTGGTACCTCTACTATCGTCAGTGGTATCTCTACTATAATCAGTGGTAGGTTACTCTGCTATCATCAGTGGTATCTCTACTATCATCAGTGGTACCTCTACTATCATCAGAGGTATCTCTACTATCATCAGTGGTACCTCTACTATCATTAGTGGTATCTCTACTATCATCAGTGGTACCTCTACTATCATCAGTGGTACCTCTACTATCATCAGTGGTATCTCTACTATCATCAGTGGTATCTCTACTATCATTAGTGGTATCTCTACTATCATCAGTGGTACCTCTACTATCATCAGTGGTATCTCTACTATAATCAGTGGTAGGTATCTCTACTATCATCAGTGGTACCTCTACTATCATCAGTGGTATCTCTACTATCATCAGTGGTATCTCTACTATCATCAGTGGTATCTCTACTATCATCAGTGGTACCTCTACTATAATCAGTGGTACCTCTACTATCATCAGTGGTAGGTTACTCTACTATCATCAGTGGTACCTCTACTATCATCAGTGGTATCTCTACTATCATCAGTGGTACCTCTGCTATCATCAGTGTTAGGTATCTCTACTATAATCAGTGGTATCTCTACTATCATCAGGGGTAGTTATATCTACTATCATCAGTGGTAGGTATCTCTACTATCATCAGTGGTATCTCTACTATCATCAGTGGTATATCTACTATCATCAGTGGTATCTCTACTAACATCAGTGGTATCTCTACTATCACCAGTGGTAGGTACCTCTACTATCATCAGTGGTACCTCTACTATCATCAGTGATACCTCTACTATCATCAGTGGTATTTCTACTATCATCAGTGGTACCTCTACTATCATCAGTGGTATCTCTACTATCATCAGTGGTACCTCTACTATCATCAGTGGTAGATACCTCTACTATAATCAGTGGTAGATACCTCTACTATCATCAGTGGCAGATACCTCTACTATCATCAGTGGTAGGTATCTCTACTATCATCAGTGGTAGGTATCTCTACTATCATCAGTGGCAGATACCTCTACTATCATCAGTGGTAGATACCTCTACTATCATCAGTGGTAGATACCTCTACTATCATCAGTGGTAGGTACCTCTACTATAATCAGTGGTAGATACCTCTACTATAATCAGTGGTAGATACCTCTACTATCATCAGTGGCAGATACCTCTACTATCATCAGTGGTAGGTATCTCTACTATCATCAGTGGTAGGTATCTCTACTATCATCAGTGGCAGATACCTCTACTATCATCAGTGGTAGATACCTCTACTATCATCAGTGGCAGATACCTCTACTATCATCAGTGGCAGATACCTCTACTATCATCAGTGGTAGGTATCTCTACTATCATCAGTGGTAGGTATCTCTACTATCATCAGTGGTAGGTATCTCTACTATCATCAGTGGTAGGTATCTCTACTATCATCAGTGGTAGGTATCTCTACTATCATCAGTGGTAGGTATCTCTACTATCATCAGTGGTAGGTATCTCTACTATCATCAGTGGTAGGTATCTCTACTATCATCAGTGGTATCTCTACTATCATCAGTGGTAGGTATCTCTACTATCATCAGTGGCAGATACCTCTACTATCATCAGTGGTAGGTATCTCTACTATCATCAGTGGTAGGTATCTCTACTATCATCAGTGGTAGGTATCTCTACTATCATCAGTGGTAGGTATCTCTACTATCATCAGTGGTAGGTATCTCTACTATCATCAGTGGCAGATACCTCTACTATCATCAGTGGCAGATACCTCTACTATCATCAGTGGTAGATACCTCTACTATCATCAGTGGTAGGTATCTCTACTATCATCAGTGGTAGGTATCTCTACTATCATCAGTTGCAGATATCTCTACTATCATCAGTGGTAGATACCTCTACTATCATCAGTGGTAGGTATCTCTACTATCATCAGTGGCAGATACCTCTACTATCATCAGTGGTAGGTACCTCTACTATCATCAGTGGTAGGTATCTCTACTATCATCAGTGGCAGATACCTCTACTATCATCAGTGGTAGGTATCTCTACTATCATCAGTGGTAGGTATCTCTACTATCATCAGTGGTAGGTATCTCTACTATCATCAGTGGTAGGTATCTCTACTATCATCAGTGGCAGATACCTCTACTATCATCAGTGGTAGATACTTCTACTATCATCAGTGGTAGGTATCTCTACTATCATCAGTGGCAGATACCTCTACTATCATCAGTGGTAGGTATCTCTACTATCATCAATGGCAGATACCTCTACTATCATCAGTGGCAGATACCTCTACTATCATCAGTGGTAGATACCTCTACTATCATCAGTGGTAGGTATCTCTACTATCATCAGTGGTAGGTATCTCTACTATCATCAGTGGTAGATACCTCTACTATCATCAGTGGCAGATACCTCTACTATCATCAGTGGTAGGTATCTCTACTATCATCAGTGGCAGATACCTCTACTATCATCAGTGGCAGATACCTCTACTATCATCAGTGGTAGATACCTCTACTATCATCAGTGGTAGGTATCTCTACTATCATCAGTGGTAGGTATCTCTACTATCATCAGTGGTAGGTATCTCTACTATCATCAGTGGTAGATACCTCTACTATCATCAGTGGCAGATACCTCTACTATCATCAGTGGTAGATACCTCTACTATCATCAGTGGTATCTCTACTATCATCAGTGGTAGATACCTCTACTATCATCAGTGGTATCTCTACTATCATCAGTGGTAGATACCTCTACTATCATCAGTGGCAGATACCTCTACTATCATCAGTGGTAGGTAGTAGGGTGTATAAGGTGAGCTGCTGCCTGCATCGGGAGTTTAGTATCAGCAACAATGTGAAAGCAGTAGACCTTTTCTGTTGACTAGAGAGACGTTACCACAAGTCTCATCACAGTCTGTTTTATTAAAGCACAAGAAGACACTTGGGCTGCATCTCAAATGGGCCCTGGTCTAAAGTAGTGCACTATGTAGGGAATAGGGTGCCATAGGGCTCTGGTCTAAAGTAGTGCACTATATAGGGAATAGGGTCTAAAGTAGTGCACTTTTTGGGGATAGGGTGCAATAGGGCTCTTGTCTAAAGTAGTGCACTATATAGGGAATAGGGTGCAATAGGGCTCTGGTATAAAGTAGTGCCGTATATAGGGAATAGGGTGCCATAGGGCTCTGGTCTAAAGTTGTCCCCTATATTTAGGCAATAGGGTGCAATTTGGGACAATTTCCGTAGAGACAATTAGAAGGCTCTACAGCTCACCTGTATCTGACTGACTGACTGCAATCTCACTAACTCTCTCATGGCAACATCTGGTTTACAGCTCAAATATACAAATAGTTTAAAGATTGAGAGAAACTACCTCATTTATACAACCATGCACACATATGTACAACACTCATCAGAGGGGGAAACACATGTTTATATATGCTGTTTATAATTATACATATTAGGGTTGTCAAAGTTAACATGTTTATAACGTGTTAAACGTGTGACATTTTTTGGGGGGGGGACACCATTAATCAATGTCTTTACCTCAAGGAACCGTTTAAAGCACACGTTTCCTCAAGGAATCTTTAAGTGCACACGTTTCCTCAAGGAACCTTTTAATAATATAATATATAATATATCCCATTTAGCAGACGCTTTTGTCCAAAGCGACTTACAAGTCGGCTGGGGCCACTACTTTTACATATGGGTGGCCCTAGCGGGAATCGAACCCACGACGCTTGGCATTGCAAGCGCCATGCTCTACCGACTGAGCCACACAGGACCCATTTTAAGAGCACACGTTTCCTCAAGGAACCTTTTAAGGGTACACGTTTCCTCAAGGAACCTTTTAAGGGTACACGTTTCCTCAAGGAACCTTTTAAGAGCACACGTTTCCTCAAGGAACCTTTAAGGGCATACGTTTCCCCAAGGAACCTTTTAATAAAGCACACGTTTCCTCAAGCAACCTTTTAAGGGCACACGTTTCCTCAAGGAACCTTTTAATAAAGCACACGTTTCCTCAAGGAACCTTTTAAGGGCACACGTTTCCTCAAGGAACCTTTTAAGGGGACACGTTTCCTCAAGGAACCTTTTAAGGGCACACGTTTCCTCAAGGAACCTTTTAAGGGCACACGTTTCCTCAAGGAACCTTTTAAGGGTACACGTTTCCTCAAGGAACCTTTTAAAGCACACGTTTCCTCAACAACCCTTTTAAGGGCAGAACACAGCCCAGCTACAGTCAATGTTTGTGCCCTTGACATAGAACTCCTTTACTTCGCTGAAGACCGTGTGCCTCTGGCACAAAATCATGTCAAAGTCATGGCCGATATTACCGGAAACCGAGTTCTTTCATTCTGCCGTGGATTCGCCTTTTGCTGGCCAACTACTCAGGAGCAGTCATTTTTTGGGGGGGGTTTGATAACAAACGACATTGTTTGGCTTGCTAGTCATGTTACCTAGCCTGATAACTGACAACTGACTCGTCTGTGCACAGATGTGGATGGCGCAGGAAGAACTGGAAAAGAATGGGCGACTCAAAGACGCGCTTGTAACGTCTGCATCCAACTCACACTATCAAACACTCCCCTGAACGCAGCTCACTGTCCAACTCACACTCTCAAACACTCCCCTGAACGCAGCTCACTGTCCAGATCCCAATCACCCTGAATTCTGATCACCTGTTCACACACCTGCATGTCATTATGACACACTATTGAGTTCAGTTCTTTGGACCCCATCACTGTGAGGTATTGTTTGTTTGGTGACACACGTCTTTCAGAGCTCTGTTTTTCACATAATTTACTCCTCCCGTGTTTGATAGTTTTGGCCTGCCTCACTAACGACGCCTATTTGCCTATTCCCTGCCTGTACTTTAGCCAATCAGATTTCCTGTTATCAACCTATTGCCTGATCTCCTGGACTGGACTACGTTACTAGCCTTTTCCCTGCCTGTATTGTTGCCTTGCTGGACGCCTGTGTATGACCTTCTGCCTGCCCCTGGACCAAGCTACCTGCCTCCTCCTGTGTATGACCTTCTGCCTGCCCCTGGACCCAACTACCTGCCTCCTCCTGTGTATGACCTTCTGCCTGCCCCTGGACCCAGCTACCTGCCTCCTCCTGTGTATGACCTTCTGCCTGCCCCTGGACCCAGCTACCTGCCTCCTCCTGTGTATGACCTTCTGCCTGCCCCTGGACCCAGCTACCTGCCTCCTCCTGTGTATGACCTTCTGCCTGCCCCTGGACCCAGCTACCTGCCTCCTCCTGTGTATGACCTTCTGCCTGCCCCTGGACCCAGCTACCTGCCTCCTCCTGTGTATGACCTTCTGCCTGCCCCTGGACCCAGCTACCTGCCCCTGGACCCAGCTACCTGCCTCCTCCTGTGTATGACCTTCTGCCTGCCCCTGGACCCAGCTACCTGCCTCCTCCTGTGTATGACATTCTGCCTGCCCCTGGACCCAGCTACCTGCCTCCTCCTGTGTATGACCTTCTGCCTGCCCCTGGACCCAGCTACCTGCCTACTCCTGTGTATGACCTTCTGCCTGCCCCTGGACCCAGCTACCTGCCTCCTCCTGTGTATGACCTTCTGCCTGCCCCTGGACCCAGCTACCTGCCTCCTCCTTTGTATGACCTCCTGCCTGCCCCTGGACCCAGCTACCTGCCTCCTCCTGTGTATGACCTTCTGCCTGCCCCTGGACCCAGCTACCTGCCCCTGGACCCAGCTACCTGCCTCCTCCTGTGTATGACCTTCTGCCTGCCCCTGGACCCAGCTACCTGCCTCCTCCTGTGTATGACCTCCTGCCTGCCCCTGGACCAGGCTACCTGCCTCCTCCTGTGTATGACCTTCTGCCTGCCCCTGGACCCAGCTACCTGCCCCTGGACCCAGCTACCTGCCTCCTCCTGTGTATGACCTTCTGCCTGCCCCTGGACCCAGCTACCTGCCCCTGGACCCAGCTACCTGCCCCTGGACCAGGCTACCTGCCTCCTCCTGTGTATGACCTTCTGCCTGCCCCTGGACCCAGCTACCTGCCCCTGGACCCAGCTACCTGCCTCCTCCTGTGTATGACCTTCTGCCTGCCCCTGGACCCAGCTACCTGCCTCCTCCTGTGTATGACCTTCTGCCTGCCCCTGGACCCAGCTACCTGCCTCCTCCTGTGTATGACCTTCTGCCTGCCCCTGGACCCAGCTACCTGCCTCCTCCTGTGTATGACCTTCTGCCTGCCCCTGGACCCAGCTACCTGCCTCCTCCTGTGGTCCTTTGCGAATAAACAACTGTTGCGCCCTGCGCTTGAAACCAGCTCTCTGTCTCCCATCTTGTTACAAAGTTAGGCTGCATATGCAAGAGTGGGGTGAGGATGTGTGTGAGAGCGGGAGTTTGTTTTGCATGTCCCAGTGGGTGGAGATTTCCCTTAACCCTTAACCAACCATTTCCGCAGCCCTGCTGAAATAGCATTAACATAGTAAAAACATCCCTGGATAAATCTGTCTGTAAGCTGGAGAAAACTTCTTTTTTTCTCCATATTTTTACAGCCTTATTCTAAAATTGATCAATTCGGTTTTTTCCCCTCATCAATCTACACACAATAACCCATAACGATGTCACAATACACCATAATGACATCACAATACTCCATAATGACATCACAATACTCCATAATGACATCACAATACACCATAATGACATCATAATACCCCACAATGACATCACAATACCCCATAATGATGAAGCAATCCAATCAAGTTGTAGAAACATCTCAAGGATGATCAATGGACACAGGATGCTACCTGAGCTCAATTTTCGAGTCTCATAGCAAAGGGTCAGAATACTTATTGTAAATAAGGTATTTCTGTTTGTTTTTGTAAAATACATTTGCTAATATTTAAAAAAACAACTGTTTTCTCTTTGTCATTAGGGGAGACATAATGTAATCCATTTTAGAATAAGGCTCTTCTGTCTCTAGCAAAATGTGGAAAAAGGGGAAAGGTGTGAATATTCTCCCACTGGATATATGGAGATAGGAAATAAACTAAGATAATAAATACATGTTAAAAATAACACAAATGTTTCCTGATTTCTTATATCTCTCAGATGTAGGACAGACACTTCATAACAAACCTCCTTTACATGTTTGGGTGTAGGGCCTGATCAGAGCCTGGAGGTACTGCGGATGTAGGACAGACACTTCATAACAAACCTCCTTTACATGTTTGGGTCAATCTGTTAAAAAATCTCACCCATCCACACACAATAACCCATAATGACAAAGTGAAAACATCCCACGGGTGATAACCTCTATAAGGGTTAACGAGGTATTAAAACACCTCAACGGACACAGACCATACAGCCAGGGAAGAGGCTGATACAACGGACACAGACCATACAGCCAGGGAAGAGACTGATACAACGGACACAGACCATACAGCCAGGGAAGAGACTGATACAACGGACACAGACCATACAGCCAGGGAAGAGACTGATACAACGGACACAGACCATACAGCCAGGGAAGAGACTGGTACAACGGACACAGACCATACAGCCAGGGAAGAGACTGATACAACGGACACAGACCATACAGCCAGGGAAGAGACTGGTACAACGGACACAGACCATACAGCCAGGGAAGATACAATGTGGTGTCCTCAACGGACACAGACCATACAGCCAGGGAAGAGACTGATACAACGGACACAGACCATACAGCCAGGGAAGAGACTGATACAACGGACACAGACCATACAGCCAGGGAAGAGACTGATACAACGGACACAGACCATACAGCCAGGGAAGAGTCTGATACAACGGACACAGACCATACAGCCAGGGAAGATACAATGTGGTGTCCTCAACGGACACAGACCATACAGCCAGGGAAGAGACTGATACAACGGACACAGACCATACAGCCAGGGAAGAGACTGATACAACGGACACAGACCATACAGCCAGGGAAGAGACTGATACAACGGACACAGACCATACAGCCAGGGAAGAGACTGATACAACGGACACAGACCATACAGCCAGGGAAGAGACTGATACAACGGACACAGACCATACAGCCAGGGAAGAGACTGATACAACGGACACAGACCATACAGCCAGGGAAGAGACTGATACAACGGACACAGACCATACAGCCAGGGAAGAGTCTGATACAACGGACACAGACCATACAGCCAGGGAAGAGACTGATACAACGGACACAGACCATACAGCCAGGGAAGAGGCTGATACAACGGACACAGACCATACAGCCAGGGAAGAGACTGATACAACGGACACAGACCATACAGCCAGGGAAGAGACTGATACAACGGACACAGACCATACAGCCAGGGAAGAGACTGATACAACGGACACAGACCATACAGCCAGGGTAGAGACTGATACAACGGACACAGACCATACAGCCAGGGAAGAGACTGATACAACGGACACAGACCATACAGCCAGGGAAGAGACTGATACAACGGACACAGACCATACAGCCAGGGAAGAGACTGATACAACGGACACAGACCATACAGCCAGGGAAGAGACTGATACAACGGACACAGACCATACAGCCAGGGAAGAGACTGATACAACGGACACAGACCATACAGCCAGGGAAGAGACTGATACAACGGACACAGACCATACAGCCAGGGTAGAGACTGATACAACGGACACAGACCATACAGCCAGGGAAGAGACTGATACAACGGACACAGACCATACAGCCAGGGAAGAGACTGATACAACGGACACAGACCATACAGCCAGGGAAGAGACTGATACAACGGACACAGACCATACAGCCAGGGAAGAGACTGATACAATGCCAGTCTGAGAGTTATTTCCCCTGTTGGTTATAATAGGACTGGGTGTAACCGTTAGCCTGGTGTGACTGCTAGCACGGACAGACAGACAGACAGACAGACAGACACAGAGACACAGAGGGACGGACGGATGGACGGACGGGGTTGGAGGGGAGATACTTCTCTAATGGAACATCTGTAAGTCGTTAATTGAACTGGAACTGTGTTCTAACTACTTTGCAGATATGAAAGAAATAGACAATCATAATAGCTATCAAATTCCCAGGCTATAAAACCAACTTTGTAACATGACGTAGAGTAAGGCAGTGTTGGCAGAACAGATGGATGCAGTTCAATGCATGATTAATAGAATTCCCCAATACATTTCTTAGTAGTCCCAAAAAAAGCATATAGCTATCGGGTTGTAAATCGCAGCTGGCCTGGTACGTTGTTTACTGCCTCCCATTCGGGATCCACTGTTTCAGTTTCAACGACTCAATATTCTGGACAAAAAACATACTTATGTTACAAAGGCTGGGAGTGTCACTACAATCAAACTAGCAAAGGCAAGGATCACAAGTCAGTGTTAACGTGGCTAGTAGCTTAGCGTATCTATTTATGTAGCGAGCTAAAGGCACAGAGCCTAACGTTAGCTAGCTAGCTGTTTAGGAGGATGACATGTCATTGGAAGGAGAGGGTGAGTGACTGACTTTTTCCCCCTCATATCGCTTTTCGGTGGCTATACACAGCTAGAAATGCAAGTGTAATTTCGGTTAGCTAGCAAGAAATGTGAAATCGCTTTGCTAGCTAGCTATGTTGGAAGTTGAACGACTGCTTATCCAGTTAGCATATCTCTTGCGTTTGCAAATTCAGCGAAGAGCGAAGAATAACTGACGAATTTACGAAAATACATTTACGAACGAAAACCCACTGAATATGACCGTGGTGCAGTAAACGTAGGCAAATAAAAAGGAATCGTTAGTCGAGAACGTTCTAGAAAACATGTCAACAGCCTAACCAGCTCTGCTACGGTGAGTAAAATGGTCAGAGTGAGGTGTTCTCTAATTTGTTCTCCGGAAATAGATAGCGAGCAAGCTAGCCAACTTTAGCCAGTTAGCTGGGGTGCTTGGTTGGGACAAGCATGCATTGGCAGGCAAGCTGCAGAAGGACGAGCAGTCTACTTACTATTCTCCATCGTTTATCAGTGCAATTTCGACGGCCACCTCGATGAAAAAGTTTGAGAGGGTTTATCTAACGTTCCTTTGTTAGATCTTAGCTCGTCTTGCTCTGGCTAGCATTAGTTGTTGATCTGGCGAGCATTAGTTGTTGATCTGGCGAGCATTAGCTGTTGATCTGGCTAGCATTAGTTATTGATCTGGCTAGCATTAGTTGTTGATCTGGCGAGCATTAGTTGTTGATCTGGCTAGCATTAGCTGTTGATCTGGCTAGGATTAGTTATTGATCTGGCTAGCATTAGCTGTTGATCTGGCTAGCATTAGCTGTTGATCTGGCTAGGATTAGTTATTGATCTGGCTAGCATTAGTTGTTGATCTGGCTAGCATTTGCTGTTGATCTGGCGAGCATTAGTTGTTGATCTGGCTAGCACTAGTTGTTGATCTGGCTCGTATTAGCTGTTGATCTGGCTAGCATTTGTATAACTGAGAGAGAGAGACTGCCTTTCCATGGTTGTTGATGTGTATAACTGAGAGAGAGAGAGAGACCAACATGACCTTTATTAAACACCAGAGGACTTCCTGCCGTACCAACATGACCTTTATTAAACACCAGAGGACTTCCTGCCGTACCAACATGACCTTTATTAAACACCAGAGGACTTCCTGCCGTACCAACATGACCTTTATTAAACACCAGAGGACTTCCTGCCGTCTGCCTCTCCATCATCACCAACTGTTGTCCTGGGATGTGTCCCAAATGGCCCCTGTGTTGTCTATGTAGTGCCCTCATGTTGCCCAGAGCCTTATGGGGTAAGTCTTAGACCAAGGTGAGCGAGGCTCCGTTCAGAAGTATTGCGCTGTAAAGGGAGTGTCATTTCAGACGCATCCCAGAAGGCCTTTCAGTAACAACCGATAGGAAAGATATGTGTGATTTCTGTACCATCCCTGAGCGGTCTCCACAGCACAGCATAGCCAACCCCATAGGGCTCTGTTCTCTAACCATGCCCTATAGACTACCCCATAGAGCTCTGTTCTCTAACCATGTCCTATAGCCTACCCCATAGAGCTCTGTTCTCTAACCATGCCCTATAGACTACCCCATAGGGCTCTGTTCTCTAACCATGCCCTATAGCCTACCCCATAGAGCTCTGTTCTCTAACCATGCCCTATAGCCTACCCCATAGGGCTCTGATCTCTAACCATGTCCTATAACCAACCCCATAGGGCTCTGTTCTCTAACCATGTCCTATAACCAACCCCATAGAGCTCTGTTCTCTAACCATGCCCTATAGCCTACCCAATAGAGCTCTGTTCTCTAACCATGCCCTATAGCCTACCCCATAGGGCTCTGTTCTCTAACCATGTCCTATAACCAACCCCATAGAGCTCTGTTCTCTAACCATGCCCTATAGCCTACCCCATAGAGCTCTGTTCTCTAACCATGCCCTATAGCCTACCCCATAGAGCTCTGTTCTCTAACCATGCCCTATAGCCTACCCCATAGAGCTCTGTTCTCTAACCATGCCCTATAGCCTACCCCATAGGGCTCTGTTCTCTAACCATGCCCTATAGCCTACCCCATAGAGCTCTGTTCTCTAACCATGTCCTATAACCAACCCCATAGAGCTCTGTTCTCTAACCATGCCCTATAGCCTACCCCATAGAGCTCTGTTCTCTAACCATGCCCTATAGCCTACCCCATAGAGCTCTGTTCTCTAACCATGCCCTATAGCCTACCCCATAGAGCTCTGTTCTCTAACCATGTCCTATAGCCAACCCCATAGAGCTCTGTTCTCTAACCATGTCCTATAGCCAACCCCATAGAGCTCTGTTCTCTAACCATGTCCTATAGCCTACCCCATAGAGCTCTGTTCTCTAACCATGCCCTATAACCTACCCCATAGGGCTCTGTACTCTAACCATGCCCTGTAGCCTACCCCATAGAGCTCTGTTCTCTAACCATGCCCTATAGCCTACCCCATAGAGCTCTGTTCTCTAACCATGCCCTATAGCCTACCCCATAGGGCTCTGTTCTCTAAACATGCCCTATAGCCTACCCCATGGAGCTCTGTTCTCTAACCATGCCCTATAGCCTACCCCATAGAGCTCTGTTCTCTAACCATGCCCTATAGCCTACCCCATAGAGCTCTGTTCTCTAACCATGCCCTATAGCCTACCCCATAGAGCTCTGTTCTCTAACCATGTCCTATAGCCAACCCCATAGAGCTCTGTTCTCTAACCATGTCCTATAGCCAACCCCATAGAGCTCTGTTCTCTAACCATGTCCTATAGCCTACCCCATAGAGCTCTGTTCTCTAACCATGCCCTATAACCTACCCCATAGGGCTCTGTACTCTAACCATGCCCTGTAGCCTACCCCATAGAGCTCTGTTCTCTAACCATGCCCTATAGCCTACCCCATAGAGCTCTGTTCTCTAACCATGCCCTATAGCCTACCCCATAGGGCTCTGTTCTCTAAACATGCCCTATAGCCTACCCCATGGAGCTCTGTTCTCTAACCATGCCCTATAGCCTACCCCATAGGGCTCTGTTCTCTAACCATGCCCTATAGCCTACCCCATAGAGCTCTGTTCTCTAACCATGCCCTATAGACTACCCCATAGAGCTCTGTTCTCTAACCATGCCCTATAGCCTACCCCATAGAGCTCTGTTCTCTAACCATGCCCTATAGCCTACCCCATAGAACTCTGTTCTCTAACCATGCCCTATAGCCTACCCCATAGGGCTCTGTTCTCTAACCATGCCCTATAGCCTACCCCATAGGGCTCTGTTCTCTAACCATTACCTATAACCTACCCCATAGAGCTCTGGCCAGAAGTAGTGCACTATATAGGGAATAGGTTACCATTTGTGACCCGGCCACTGTGACCTAGTAGACACCCCTTCCACTGCCTGTGGTCCAACCATCGTCTAGAGAGGGTACCAAGATAGGCCACTGTGACAGAGTAGACACCCCTTCCACTGCCTGTGGTCCAACCATCGTCTAGAGAGGGTACCAAGATAGGCCACTGCTTAAACATCTATGATAACAGTCAGACATCACATTTATAATAACATTCCATTTCACAACTTCCTCAAAACATCTTCTTCGTGTGTTACATCTTGTTCATCACTTCAAGTGATCCAGCTGGTGATGTCATTCTCTGTTTTGTTTTTTAACCTCACTGACAATGTTTACAAAAACAAGACGATGGTGATATGAGTCAGAGTGACTAAGTTCGTGTGATTGAGTCTCTGTGACTGAGTTAGTGTGATTGAGTCTGTGTTACTGAGTCAGTGTGATTGAGTCAGTGTGATTGAGTCAGTGTGATTGAGTCAGTGTGATTGAGTCAGTGTGATTGAGTCAGTGTGATTGAGTCAGTGTGACTGAGTCAGTGTGACTGAGTCAGAGTGACTGAGTCAGAGTGACTGAGTCAGAGTGACTGAGTCAGAGTGACTGAGTTAGTGTGATTGAGCCTCTGTGACTGAGTTAGTGTGATTGAGTCAGTGTGATTGAGTCAGTGTGACTGAGTATGTGTGACTGAGTCAGAGTGACTGAGTCAGAGTCAGTAGACAGGCTGATGTACAGCCCTCAGCTGTAGATCTCTGGTAAGGCAGGGATGGAGGGATGAGCAGATAGAGGGGGTGGAGGGAGGACTGAAATCATTGTGCTGCTCTGAGATCATCCACTGTCCCATTATTCAGTTATTCTCCAGCTCTCTGTGTTTCAGCCAGAGAGACAGAGTCTACAGCTCTCTGTGTTTCAGCCAGAGAGACAGAGTCTACAGCTCTCTGTGTTTCAGTCAGAGAGACAGAGTCTACAGCTCTCTGTGTTTCAGCCAGAAACAGAGTCTACAGCTCTCTGTGTTTCAGCCAGAGACAGTCTACAGCTCTCTGTGTTTCAGCCAGAGAGACAGAGTCTACAGCTCTCTGTGTTTCAGCCAGAGAGACAGAGTCTACAGCTCTGTGTTTCAGCCAGAGAGACAGAGTCTACAGCTCTGTGTTTCAGCCAGAGAGACAGAGTCTACAGCTCTCTGTGTTTCAGCCAGAGACAGTCTACAGCTCTCTGTGTTTCAGCCAGAGAGACAGAGTCTACAGCTCTGTGTTTCAGCCAGAGAGACAGAGTCTACAGCTCTGTGTTTCAGCCAGAGAGACACAGTCTACAGCTCTCTGTGTTTCAGCCAGAGAGACAGAGTCTGCAGCTCTCTGTGTTTCAGCCAGAGACAGAGTCTACAGCTCTGTGTTTCAGCCAGAGAGACAGAGTCTACAGCTCTCTGTGTTTCAGCCAGAGAGACAGAGTCTACAGCTCTCTGTGTTTCAGCCAGAGAGACAGAGTCTACAGCTCTCTGTGTTTCAGCCAGAGACAGTCTCCAGCTCTCTGTGTTTCAGCCAGAGAGACAGAGTCTACAGCTCTCTGTGTTTCAGCCAGAGAGACAGAGTCTACAGCTCTCTGTGTTTCAGCCAGAGAGACAGAGTCTACAGCTCTCTGTGTTTCAGCCAGAGAGACAGAGTCTACAGCTCTCTGTGTTTCAGCCAGAGAGACAGAGTCTACAGCTCTCTGTGTTTCAGCCAGAGACAGAGTCTACAGCTCTCTGTGTTTCAGCCAGAGAGACAGTCTACAGCTCTCTGTGTTTCAGCCAGAGAGACAGAGTCTACAGCTCTCTGTGTTTCAGCCAGAGAGACAGAGTCTACAGCTCTCTGTGTTTCAGCCAGAGACACAGAGTCTACAGCTCTCTGTGTTTCAGCCAGAGAGACAGAGTCTACAGCTCTGTGTTTCAGCCAGAGAGACAGTCTACAGCTCTCTGTGTTTCAGCCAGAGAGACAGAGTCTACAGCTCTCTGTGTTTCAGCCAGAGAGACAGAGTCTGCAGCTCTCTGTGTTTCAGCCAGAGAGACAGTCTACAGCTCTCTGTGTTTCAGCCAGAGAGACAGAGTCTCCAGCTCTCTGTGTTTCAGCCAGAGAGACAGTCTACAGCTCTCTGTGTTTCAGCCAGAGAGACAGAGTCTACAGCTCTCTGTGTTTCAGCCAGAGAGACAGAGTCTGCAGCTCTCTGTGTTTCAGCCAGAGAGACAGTCTACAGCTCTCTGTGTTTCAGCCAGAGAGACAGAGTCTACAGCTCTCTGTGTTTCAGCCAGAGAGACAGAGTCTACAGCTCTCTGTGTTTCAGCCAGAGACAGTCTACAGCTCTCTGTGTTTCAGCCAGAGAGACAGAGTCTACAGCTCTCTGTGTTTCAGCCAGAGAGACAGAGTCTACAGCTCTGTGTTTCAGCCAGAGAGACAGAGTCTACAGCTCTCTGTGTTTCAGTCAGAGAGACAGAGTCTACAGCTCTCTGTGTTTCAGCCAGAGAGACAGTCTCCAGCTCTCTGTGTTTCAGCCCTAGACTGTCTGTCTGTCTGTCTGTCTGTCTGTCTGTCTGTCTGTCTGTCTGTCTGTCTATTGCCACATGGTCAAGGCAGCTCCCTCATACTAGCAGATCAGCAGAGTCTCATCTCCATCCTCCTCCTCCTCCTCCTCCTCCTCCTCCTCCTCACTGCTGCTGGTGTTCAGTCCATTAGGCACCCCTATACCCCTCCTCCTCCTCTCCCGGGTTGGCACATCCAGGGCATGGAACCTGTGACTGTCGTCTGAAGACCCCGAGGGGGATGACGTCTGGGGGGAGGTCAGGGGGTGGTGGCAGGGCGGCTGGGAGTCTGGAGGGGGAAGGACAGGGGGTAACGGGGGAGGTGAGCCCCATGGGGGAGTAGCGTCGTAGAGCCACCCCTCTCAGGTTGGCAGCCAGCCCCAAGACCAGCTTCCTGGAGGTCCGGCGAGTGTAATGACCTGTGCTGCCCTCTAGGGGCACTGCTGGCTCAGTGTGCTGGGGGCAGACGTTAATGAGTCACTCTGCTGCCCAGGGGTGGAGAGCTCGCTGAGGGGCAACCTAACCCTGCCACCCGGGCTCTCTGGGGAACAAGGAGACCCCTCGGATGGTTCACTGTCAGAGGGGGAGGGTGGGGAGTGGGGAGACTCCAAGGAGGGGTGGGAGGTCTGGGACTGTGACAGGGCCTGGGTGTGGGCATGCAGGGTGAAGCCTACTGCTGCTGTAGAGCAGCGGGAGAGGGTCCTTGCTGGTCCCATGCCCCCCACCATGCCAGCCCCGCCACCTCCATCCCCAGCCCTGGCTCCAGGTCCCTCCGAGGTGTGGTAGGAGTGCAGGCCCAGAGCCACCTGAGACCCGGGGGGTGTGAGGAGGGGGATCTGGCCACGGAGACGGGTCCCTCGGTGGAACAGACGGTTCCAGAGGCGCCCCAGGCGGCGGTGTGACGTGGCACGGCGGGAGGAGTGTCTTCTGATCTGCCTCCGCATCGCTGTACGGATGTTCTGGAGCATGGAGGCCTGGATGAGAGGAGGGAGGGAGGGAGGGAGGGGAGAGAGGGAGGGGAGAGAGGGAGGAGAGAGGGAGGGAGGTAGGGAGGGAGAGGAGGGAGGGTGGGTTGGGAGAGAGGGAGGGAGGGAGAGGGAGGGAGGGAGAGGAGGGAGGGAGAGGAGGGAGGGTGGGGAGGGAGAGAGGGAGGGAGGGAGGGAGAGGAGGGAGAGGAGGGAGGGAGGGGAGGTAGAGAGAGAGGGAGGGAGGGAGGGAGGGGAGGTAGGGAGGGAGGGAGGAGGAACATAGGGAGAGGAGGGAGGTAGAGAGAGAGGGAGAAGAGGGAGGGAGGGGCGGGAGAGGAGGGAGGGAGAGGAGGGAGGGAGGAACATAGGGAGAGGAGGGAGGGAGAGGAGGTAGAGAGAGAGGGAGAGGAGGGAGGGAGAGGAGGTAGAGAGAGAGGGAGAAGAGGGAGGGAGGCAGGGGGCGGGATAGGAGGGAGGGAGGGAGGGGGGGGTAGGGAGAGGAGGGATGGCGAGGAGGGAGGGAGGGAGGGAAGGAGAGGATGGAGGGAGGGAGGGAGGGAGGGGAGGTAAGTAGGGAGAGGAGGGAGGGAGAGGGAGGTAGAGAGAGGGAGGGAGGGAGGGAGAAGGGAGAGGGAGGGAGGGAGGGGAAGGAGAGAGCGAGAGGGAGAGGAGGGAGGGAAGGGAAGGAGAGAGAGAGGGAGAGGAGGGAGGGAGGGAAGGAGAGAGAGAGGGGAGGGAGGGAGAGATAGGGAGAGGAGGGAGGGAGGGAGGGAGGGAGGGAGGGAGGGAGGGAGGGAGGGAGGGAGGGGGAGGGAGGGAGGGAGGGAGGGAGGGAGGGAGGGAGGGAAAAGGGAGAACTCGTCAGCAAGACCAACAAAGCTGTCAATCATTTGTTAACCTGTTGTCATGGCAACAGAAATAGATCTTAGCCAAGAGAGTAGCTACAGTATTAGATATTCACACATCAGAACACAGGCAGACAGGCTGTGAACCCAGCTGTCTGTGGTGTAAACTTTACAACAGGCTACAGTCTGTGGTGTAAACTTTACAACAGGGATATCCACTACAGTCTGTGGTGTAAACTTTACAACAGGGATATCCACTACAGTCTGTGGTATCAACTTTACAACAGGGACCTCCACTACAGTCTGTGGTGTAAACTTTACAACAGGGACATCCACTACAGTCTGTGGTATCAACTGTACAACAGGGACATCCACCCAGATCCC
>NC_088213.1:8214848-8249459 GCF_036934945.1 Oncorhynchus masou masou | reverse complement strand
CGAGCCCCCTCACAGCCTCGGATAAACACAACAACTGAGCGAGGCCCCCCTTCACAGCCTCGGATAAACACAACAACTGAGCGAGCCCCCCCCTCACAGCCTCGGATAAACACAACTGAGCAGGCCCCCCTCACAGCCTCGGATAAACACAACAACTGAGCAGGCCCCCCCTCACAGCCTCGGATAAACACAACAACTGAGCGAGCCCCCCCCTCACAGCCTCCCGGATAAACCACAACTGAACGAGCCCCCCCTCACAGCCTCGGATAACACAACAACTGAACGAACCCCCCTCACAGCCTCGGATAAACACAGCAACTGAGCGAGCCCCCCCCTCACAGCCTCGGATAAACACAACAACTGAACGAACCCCCCTCACAGCCTCGGATAAACACAACAACTGAACACCTCTCTCCCTCTGTCCATCTAACAGGGGCTGAGCTGCCAGAACGGCCTGATCCGCCCGCCTACCAGGGACTTTTAAACCTCTTTCTGTTCGCTGCCTTCTACTCCCTGAATGCATCCCAAATGGCACCCTATTCCCATTATAGTGCACTACTTTTTGACCTAAGCACTATGGGCCCTGGTGTAAAGTAGTGCACTACATAGGGAATAGTGTACTATTTGGGCCATACAGGGCTCTCTCCTTAACAGTAAAGAGAGAGTTTCCATCCTGGTACTTCTGAGAGGCTGCCTCAGGCTCTTCCATCCTGGTACTTCTGAGAGGCTGCCTCAGGCTCTTCCATCCTGGTACTTCTGAGAGGCTGCCTCAGGCTCTTCCATCCTGGTACTTCTGAGAGGCTGCCTCAGGCTCTTCCATCCTGGTACTTCTGAGAGGCTGCCTCAGGCTCTTCCATCCTGGTACTTCTGAGGCTGCCTCAAGCTCTCATCCTGGTACTTCTGAGAGGCTGCCTCAAGCACTTCCATCCTGGTACTTCTGAGAGGCTGCCTCAGGCTCTTCCATCCTGGTACTTCTGAGGAGGCTGCCTCAAGCTCTTCCATCCTGGTACTTCTGAGAGGCTGCCTCAGGCTGTGTTTGAGTGGGAGGGGCATCAGGATCAGTAAAGGTTGTATTAGTCGATACCCCTCCCCTTCTCTTCACTAGACAACCAATGCCAAGACACCGTACTCAAGGAACTTTTGTTTTCTGAGATATTTGTTTTCTTTTATTTTAGTAGTATTTGTTTTTGAAATTATCTAAACTTTGTCCATTTTATTGTGCCTTACAAGTGGGATTAATTTGAATGTTTTTAATGTTTTGTTTCTTTGATGAGGCCTATTGATTTTGTGGTGATATTGTTCAAACGGTGTCCTACTCTGAGGTACAGTAATATTTGCAGGGTTTTCCTTTGGCTGCACTTCCCACTACTTCCCATGACTTCCTGTTTTCCCTGCAGTGACTTCTAGAGTTTGGTGTTGATGAGATACGGTCTGACCTGTAGTGACCTCTAGAGTTTGGTGTTAATGAGATACGGTCTGACCTGTAGTAACCTCTAGAGTTTGGTGTTGATGAGATACGGTCTGACCTGTAGTAACCTCTAGAGTTTGGTGCTAATGAGATACGGTCTGACCTGTAGTGACCTCTAGAGTTTGGTGTTAATGAGATACGGTCTGACCTGTAGTAACTTCTAGGTTGGTGTTAATGAGATAAGGTCTGACCTGTAGTAACCTCTAGAGTTTAATTGTTGATGAGATACGGTCTGACCTGTAGTAACCTCTAGAGTTTGGTGTTGATGAGATACGGTCTGACCTGTAGTAACCTCTAGAGTTTGGTGTTGATGAGATACGGTCTGACCTGTAGTAACCTCTACAGTTTGGTGTTGATGAGATACGGTCTGACCTGTAGTAACTTCTAGAGTTTGGTGTTGTTGAGATACGGTCTGACCTGTAGTAACCTCTAGAGTTTGTTGTTGGTGAGATACGGTCTGACCTGTACTAACCTCTACAGTTTGGTGTTAATGAGATACGGTCTGACCTGTAGTACCTCTAGAGTTTGGTGTTAATGAGATACGGTCTGACCTGTAGTAACCTCTAGAGTTTGGTGTTGATGAGATGCAACCTCTAGAGTTTGGTGTTGATTAGATACGGTCTGACCTGTAGTGACCTCTAGAGTTTGGTGGTGATGAGATGGTCCTGATGATACGGTTTGGTGTTAATGAGATACGGTCTGACCTGTAGTAACCTCTAGAGTTTAGTGTTGATGAGATACGGTCTGACCTGTAGTAACTTCTAGAGTTTGGTGTTAATGAGATACGGTCTGACCTGTAGTAACCTCTAGAGTTTGGTGTTGATGAGATACGGTCTGACCTGTAGTAACCTCTAGAGTGTGGTGTTGATGAGATACGGTCTGACCTGTAGTAACCTCTAGAGTGTGGTGTTAATGAGATACGGTCTGACCTGTAGTAACCTCTAGAGTTTTGGTGTTAATGAGATACGGTCTGACCTGTAGTAACCTCTAGAGTTTGGTGTTGATGAGATACGGTCTGACCTGTAGTAACCTCTAGACTTTGGTGTTAGCAGGTTACCCACCTGCATCCCAAATGGCACCCTGTTCCCTTGATGGTGCACTACTTGGCCAGTACTTTTCGTAGAAGAATAGGGTGCCAAAATAAATTGACCTACCATGGTCTCTCTCCATCTGTTCCTAGAAGACGGATGCTTCAGATAAGCCCTCAGGCATTCAGCAGGTGAAAGGTTCCAAACTAAACCCAGCAGCACTTACTCAACTTGCTACAATTGACTTGCTTCCAACGAGGCAATTTAAGGTGTTAAGTTAACTGTCTTTTTTTATGCCAGACGCCAAGTACAGAGAGTCAAACGTACTTTGACATTGGCCAGCACAAGTTCAAAGTCCACAACTAGTGAAACTTCTGAAAAAGAGAGGAGATTGAAAACTATTGAGTGATGATATTGAGGAGATTGAAAACTATTGAGGTGATTGAAAACTATTGAGGTGATTGAAAACTATTGAGGAGATTGAAAACTATTGAGGGTGAAAACTATTGAGGAGATTAAAGAAAACTATTGAGGAGATTGAAAACTATTGAGGAGATTGAAAACTATTGAGGTGATTGAAAACTATTGAGGAGATTGAAAACTATTGAGATTGAAAACTATTGAGGAGATTGAAAACTATTGAGGAGATTGAAAACTATTGAGGTGATTGAAAACTATTGAGGTGATTGAAAACTATTGAGGAGATTAAGAAAACTATTAGGAGATTGAAACTATTGAGGAGATTAGAAAACTATTGAGGTGATTGAAAACTATTGAGGTGATTGAAAACTATTGAGGAGATTGAAAACTATTGAGGTGATTGAAAACTATTGAGGAGATTGAAAACTATTGAAAACTATTGAATCTCCTGGAAGAGAAGGAGATTGAAAACTATTGAGGAGATTGAAAACTATTGAGGAGATTGAGAAAACTAAAGATTGAAAACTATTGGAATCTCCTGGAAGAGAGAGATTGAAAACTATTGAATCTCCTAAAAGAGAGGAGATTGAAAACTATTGAATCTCTAAAAAGAGAGGAGATTGAAAACTATTGAATCTCCTAAAAAGAGAGAGGAGATTGAAAACTATTGAATCTCCTGAATAGGCAGAGTGGAGATTGAAAGTATTGAAATCTCTCTGGAACTAATTTCCAAACAGTGTTTGGGATTCCAGACTAGAGGAGCTCCTCAAATGGCATCATATTCCCTACGTAGTACTACTTTAGACCAGGGTTTATAGGGTAGTAGTGCACTACTTTAGACAAGGGTCTCTATAGGGAAGTAGTGCACTACTTTAGACCAGGGTTTATAGGGTAGTAGTGCACTACTTTAGACCAGGGTCTATGGGGTAGTAGTGGACTACTTTAGACCAGGGTCTATAGGAGTAGTAGTGCACTACTTTAGACCAGGGTCTATAGGGTAGTAGTGCACTACTTTAGACAGGGTCTATGGTAGTAGTGCACTACTTTAGACCAGGGTGCATACAGCTCAGCTCAAAAGCAGGGCACTACATGGGAATAGGGTACCGAAGCCTAGGAATGTTCATGTTTTTATTGCCTTTTATAGTCTAGATAGTGAGGACTGAGGTTTTGCACTAGATTCTCTGCAGGGTTTTTAATGCAGAGGGGTAAGTAACTATGCCACTAATATCAAGGGATGCTTCCTGCCCATCTGCCTATAAACAGCACTGCCAATCATTATGAAATGATGAGTCCACAGAGTTAATTCACTGTGTCCCAGACAGTACTTCCAGAATGGGATCCACTTCCTCATCTAATTCACTGTGTCCCAGACAGTACTTCAGAATGGGATCCACTTCCTCATCTAATTCACTGTGTCCCAGACAGTACTTCCAGAATGGGATCCACTTCCTCATCTAATTCACTGTGTCCCAGACAGTACTTCCAGAATAGGATCCACTGGGTCCCTTCCTCATCTAATTCAGTCACTGTGTACTTCCAGAATGGGATCCCTCCTCATCTCTAGCTATATTGTTACAGATCAGGCCATGCATGTGTCTTAAAGTCTGACACAGAGCCATCCTCTACAGACAGGCTAAATGCTATGGTCTCTGGTTCTACAAATGCTGTCTATTTCTCTACAGACAGTCACTGTGTGTCCCTAGTCCCTCCTCCTCTACCAGTCACTGTGTGTCCCTTGTCCCTCTCCTCTACAGTCACTGTGTGTCCCTAGTCCCTCCTCCTCTACAGTCACTGCCTGTGTCCTAGTCCCTCCTCCTCTCCAGTCACTGTGTGTCCCTAGTCCCTCCTCTCACAGACAGTCACTGTGTGTCCCTAGTCCCTCCTCCTCTACAGTCACTGTGTGTCCCTATCCCTCCTTCTCCAGTCACTGTGTGTCCTTATTCCCTCCTCCTCCTCAGAGAGTCACTGTGTGTCCCCTAGTCCCTCCTCCTCTCCAGTCACTGTGTCCTAGTCCCTCCTCCTCTACAGACAGTCACTGTGTGTCCCTTGTCCCTCCTCCTCTACAGGCCAGTGCTGTCCCTCCCTACAGACAGTCCCTCCTCCTCTACAGTCACTGTGTGTCCCTAGTCCCTCCTCCTCTACACAGTCACTGTGTGTCCCTAGTCCCTCCTCCTCTACAGACAGTCACTGTGTGTCCTTGTCCCTCCTCCTCTACAGTCACTGTGTGTCCCTAGTCCCTCCTCCTCTCCAGTCACTGTGTGTCCCTAGTCCCTCCTCCTCTACAGTCACTGTGTGTCCCTAGTCCCCTCCTCTCTACAGTAACTGTGTGTCCCTAGTCCCTCCTCCTCTCCAGTCACTGTGTGTCCCTAGTCCCTCCTCTACTCTACAGACAGTCACTGTGTGTCCCTAGTCCCTCCTCCTCTACAGTCACTGTATGTCCCTAGTCCCTCCTCCTCTACAGTCACTGTGTGTCCCTAGTCCCTCCTCCTCTACAGACAGTCACTGTGTGTCCCTAGTCCCTCCTCCTCTACAGTCACTGTGTGTCCCTAGTCCCCTCCTCCTCTACAGACAGTCACTGTGTGTCCCTAGTCCTCCTCCTCTACAGACAGTCACTGTGTGTCCCTAGTCCCTCCTCCTCTACAGTCACTGTGTGTCCCTAGTCCCTCCTCCTCTGCAGACAGTCACTGTGTGTCCTAGTCCCTCCTCCTCTACAGACAGTCACTGTGTGTCCTAGTCCCCCTCCTCCTCTACAGTCACTGTGTGTCCCTAGTCCCACTCCTCCTCTACAGTCACTGTGTGTCCCTAGTCCCCTCCTCCTCCAGACAGTCACTGTGTGTCCCTAGTCCCTCCTCCTCTACAGTCACTGTGTGTCCCTAGTCCCTCCTCCTCTACAGACAGTCACTGTGTGTCCTAGTCCCTCCTCCTCTACAGTCACTGTGTGTCCCTAGTCCCTCCTCCTCTAGACAGTCACTGTGTGTCCCTAGTCCCCTCCTCCTCTACAGTCACTGTGTGTCCCTGAATCCCCCTCCTCCTCTACAGTCACTGTGTGTCCCTAGTCCCTCCTCCTCTACAGTCACTGTGTGTCCCTAGTCCCTCCTCCTCTACAGTCACTGTGTCCCTAGTCCCTCCTCCTCTACAGTCACTGTGTATGTCCCTAGTCCCTCCTCCTCTCCAGTCACTGTGTGTCCCTAGTCCCAGTCCTCTAGTCACTGTGTGTCCCTAGTCCCTCCTCCTCTACAGTCACTGTGTGTCCTAGTCCCTCCTCCTCTACAGTCACTGTGTGTCCCTAGTCCCTCCTCCTCTACAGACAGTCACTGTCACTATTGTGTCCCTAGTCCCTCCTCCTCTACAGTCACTATGTGTCCCTAGTCCCTCCTCCTCTACAGTCACTGTGTGTCCCTAGTCCCTCCTCCTCTCCAGACAGTCACTGTGTGTCCCTAGTCCCTCCTCCTCCTCAGACAGTCACTGTGTCCCTAGTCCCTCCTCCTCTACAGACAGTCACTGTGTGTCCCTAGTCCCTCCTCCTCTACAGTCACTATGTGTCCCTAGTCCCTCCTCCTCTACAGTCACTGTGTCCCTAGTCCCTCCTCCTCTACAGTCACTGTATCCCCTAGTCCTCCCCTCTACAGTCACTGTGTGTAGTCCCTCCTCCTCTACAGTCACTGTGTGTCCCTAGTCCCTCCTCTACAGGCAGTCACTGTGTGTCCCTAGTCCCTTCTCCTCTACAGACAGTCACTGTGTGTCCCTAGTCCCCCTCCTCTACAGACAGTCACTGTGTGTCCCTAGTCCCCTCCTCCTCTACAGACAGTCACTGTGTGTCCCTAGTCCCCTCCTCCTCCTCCAGTCACTGTTGTCCCTAGTCCCTCCTCCTCTACAGTCACTGTGTGTCCCTAGTCCCTCCTCCTCTCCAGTCACTGTGTGTCCCTTGTCCCCTCCTCTCCAGTCACTGTGTGTCCCTAGTCCCTCCTCCTCTACAGTCACTGTGTGTCCCTAGTCCCTCCTCCTCTCCAGTCACTGTGTCCCTAGTCCCTCCTCCTCTCCAGTCACTGTGTGTCCCTAGTCCCTCCTCCTCTACAGTCACTGTGTGTCCCTAGTCCCTCCTCCTCTCCAGTCACTGTGTGTCCCTAGTCCCTCCTCCTTTACAGTCTCACTGTGTGTCCCTAGTCCCTCCTCCTCTCCAGTCACTGTGTGTCCCTAGTCCCTCCTCCTCTCCAGTCACTGTGTGTCCCCTTGTCCCTCCTCCTCTCCAGTCACTGTGTGTCTCCCTAGTCTCTCATTCCTCTGCATACTGTGTAGTTCACCAGGACTTCTCCTGAAGGTCTGGGTCTGCTGCTTCCACCACACTAGGTGTGTTCCAGGTGGTCTGTTTTGCAGTCATGCTGCACATCTCAGAAGATTTCAATATGTCATATTTATGAGCTGCTTGAGATGTTATAAAACCCTCTCAGAGACGCACCCACACCTCAATGCTCTAAAACATGTCACTGTGTGTCCCTACAGTTTCCTTCCTCAATCTAACACTGTAAACATGTCTGTGTGTTTTCTACAGTTTCCTTCCTCATCTAACACTGTAAACATATCTGTGTGTTTTCTACAGTTCCTTCCTCCTCTACATACTGTAAACATATCTGTGTGTTTTCTACAGTTTCCTTCCTAACACTCTAAACATGTCAGTGTGTGTCCTACAGTTCCTTCCTCATTGCTAATACTGTAAACATATCTGTGTGTTTTCTACAGTTTCCTTCCTAACACTGAAAGACATGTCTGTGTGTCCCTACAGTCCCTTCCTAATACTGTGAAGTCACTGTGTTTTCTGCAGTTTCCTTCCTCCCTACTCCAGTCACTGTTGTCCCTAGCTCAACACCTCCTCTACATACTGTGTGTCCCTAAAGTGTCAGGGCTCCTCCTCCTCCAATGTACTGTGATGTGCCTATCCCTCCTCCCTCTCCAGTCACTGTTGTGTCCTTTTCTGTTTTGTAAAATAATATGAAATGTCACTGTGATAACCCTAATAGCTTATTAAATATAATTCTGAGAACAAAAGTCACTGTGTGTATATTTTCATCATTTTTTGTGTTTGTTTATGTGTATCTCTACTATCATCAGTGGTAGTATCTGCTACTATCATCAGTGGTAGTGTCTACTTCATCAGTGGTATCTCTACTATCATCAGTGGTATCTACTATCATCAGTGGTATCTCTACTGTCATCACTGGTAGGTATCTCTACTACCATCAGTGGTAGGTACCTCTACTATTATCAGTGGTATATCTCTACTATCATCAGTGGAATACTATGTAACTCTACCTCTACTATCATCAGTGGTATCTCTACTATCATCAGTGGTATCTCTATCATCACTCTATATCAGTGGTTACCTCTACTATCATCAGTGGTATCTCTTCACTATCATCAGTGGTACCTCTACTATTATCAGTGGTATCTCTACTATCATCAGTGGTACCTCTACTATCATCAGTGTATCTCTACTATCATCAGTGGTATCTCTACTATCATTGTGGTAGGTATCTCTACTATCATCAGTGGTAGTGGTATCTCTACTATCATCAGTGGTATCTCTACTATCATCAGTGGTATCTCTACTATCATCAGTGGTAACTACATATCATCATCAGTGGTATCTCTACTATCATCAGTGGTAGGTACTCTACTATTATCAGTGGTATCTCTACTATCATCAGTGAATCTCTACTATCATCAGTGGTAGGTATCTCTACTATCATCAGTGGAATTCCTCTACTATCATCAGTGGTGTAGGTACCTCTACTATTATCAGTGTGTTTCTACTATTATCAGTGGAATCTCTACTATCATCAGTGGTATCTCTACTATCATCTGGTAGGTACCTCTACTATCATCAGTGGTATCTCTACTATTACCATCAGTGGTAGGTATCTCTACTATCATCAGTGGTATCTCTACTATCATCAGTGGTACCTCTACTATTATCAGTGGTACCTCTACTATTATCAGTGGTATCTCTACTATTATCAGTGGTACCTCTACTATCATCAGTGGTATCTCTACTATTATCAGTGGTATCTCTACTATCATCAGTGGTACCTCTACTATTATCAGTGGTAGGTATCTCTACTATCATCAGTGGTATCTCTACTATTATCAGTGGTATATCTCTACTATCATCAGTGGTAATATCTCTACTATTATCAGTGGTATTCTACTATTATCAGTGGTACCTCTACTATTATCAGTGGTAGTGTTCTACTATTATCATCACTATCATCAGTGGTAGGTACCTCTACTATCATCAGTGGTATCTCTACTATCATCAGTGGTATCTCTACTATCATCAGTGGGTATCTCTACTATCATCAGTGGTATCTCTACTATCATCAGTGGTATCTCTACTATCATCAGTGGTATCTCTACTATTATCAGTGGTAGGTACCTCTACTATCATCAGTGGTACCTCTACTATCATCAGTGGTATCTCTACTATCATCAGTGGTATCTCTACTATCATCAGTGGTATCTCTACTATCATCAGTGGTATCTCTACTATCATCAGTGGTATACTATTATCTACTCTACTATATCAGTGGTATCTCTACTATCATCAGTGGTATCTACTATCATCAGTGGTACCTCTACTATCATCAGTGGTATCTCTACTATCATCAGTGGTATCTCTACTATTATCAGTGGTACCTCTACTATTATCAGTGGTATCTCTACTATCATCAGTGGTACCTCTACTATTATCAGTGGTATCTCTACTATCATCAGTGGTACCTCTACTATTATCAGTGGTATCTCTACTATCATCAGTGGTATCTCTACTATCATCAGTGGTATCTACTATTATCAGTGGTATCTCTACTATCATCAGTGGAATCTCTACTATTATCAGTGGTATCTCTACTATTATCAGTGGTATCTCTACTATCATCACTGGTATCTCTACTATCATCAGTGGTACCTCTACTATCATCAGTGGTATCTCTACTATCATCAGTGGTACCTCTACTATTATCAGTGGTAGGTATCCACTATCATCAGTGGTATCTATCAGTGGTATCTCTACTATCATCAGTGGTACCTCTACTATCATCAGTGGTAGGTACCTCTACTATTATCAGTGGTATCTCTACTATCAGTGGTATCTCTACTATCATCAGTGGTATCTCTACTATCATCAGTGGTACCTCTACTATCATCAGTGGTACCTCTACTATCATCAGTGGTACCTCTACTATCATCAGTGGTACCTCTACTATCATCAGTGGTACCTCTATCATCAGTGGTATCTCTACTATCAGTGGTACCTCTACTATCATCAGTGGTACTCTACTATCATCAGTGGTATCTCTACTATCATCAGTGGTATCTCTACTATCATCAGTGGTATCTCTACTATCATCAGTGGTACCTCTACTATCATCACTATCATCATGGAATCTCTACTATCATCAGTGGTAGGTACCTCTACTATCATCAGTGGTATCTCTACTATCATCAGTGGTACCTCTACTATCATCAGTGGTATCTCTACTATCATCAGTGGTAGGTACCTCTACTATCATCAGTGGTATCTCTACTATCATCAGTGGTACCTCTACTATCATCAGTGGTATCTCTACTATCATCAGTGGTATCTCTACTATCATCAGTGGTATCTCTACTATCATCAGTGGTAGGTATATCTACTATCATCAGTGGTATCTCTACTATCATCAGTGGTAGGTTACCTCTACTATCATCAGTGGTATCTCTACTATCATCAGTGGTATCTCTACTATCATCAGTGGTATATCTACTATCATCAGTGGTAGGTACCTCTACTATCATCAGTGGTATCTCTACTATCATCAGTGGTATCTCTACTATCATCAGTGGTATCTCTACTATCATCACTGTAGGTATCTCTACTATCATCAGTGGTACCTCTACTATCATCAGTGGTATCTCTACTATCATCAGTGGTATCTCTACTATCATCAGTGGTAGGTATCTCTACTATCATCAGTGGTATCTCTACTATCATCAGTGGTATCTCTACTATCATCAGTGGTATCTCTACTATCATCAGTGGTAGGTACCTCTACTATCATCAGTGGTATCCTCTACTATCATCAGTGGTATCTCTACTATCATCAGTGGTATCTCTACTATCATCAGTGGTATCTCTACTATCATCAGTGGTATCTCTACTATCATCAGTGGTATCTCTACTATCATCAGTGGTATCTCTACTATCATCAGTGGTATCCTCTACTATCATCAGTGGTATCTCTACTATCATCAGTGGTATCTCTACTATCATCAGTGGTATCTCTACTATCATCAGTGGTATCTCTACTATCATCAGTGGTATCTCTACTATCATCAGTGGTATCTCTACTATCATCAGTGGTATCTCTACTATCATCAGTGGTACTCTACTATCATCAGTGGTATCTCTACTATCATCAGTGGTATCTCTACTATCATCAGTGGTACCTCTACTATTATCAGTGGTAGGTATCTCTACTATCATCAGTGGTATCTCTACTATCATCAGTGGTACCTCTACTATCATCATGGAATCTCTACTATTATCAGTGGTAGGTATCTCTACTATCATCAGTGGTAGGTACTCTACTATCATCAGTGGTATCTCTACTATTATCAGTGGTACCTCTACTATCATCAGTGGTACCTCTACTATTATCAGTGGTATCTCTACTATCATCAGTGGTATCTCTACTATCATCAGTGGTACCTCTACTATCATCAGTGGTATCTCTACTATCATCAGTGGTAGGTATCTCTACTATCATCAGTGGTACCTCTACTATCATCAGTGGTACCTCTACTATCATCAGTGGTATCTCTACTATCATCAGTGGTATCTCTACTATCATCAGTGGTATCTCTACTATCATCAGTGGTATCTCTACTATTATCAGTGGTACCTCTACTATCATCAGTGGTATCTCTACTATTATCAGTGGTATCTCTACTATCATCAGTGGTAGGTCTCTACTATTATCAGTGGTAGGTATTCTACTATCATCAGTGGTATCTCTACTATCATCAGTGGTAGGTATCTCTACTATCATCAGTGGTAGGTATCTACTATTATCAGTGGTTACTATCATCAGTGGTATATCTCTACTATCATCAGTGGTATCTCTACTATTATCAGTGGTAGGTACCTCTACTATCATCAGTGGTATCCTCTACTATCATCAGTGGTATCTCTATCATCAGTGGTATATCTCTACTATCATCAGTGGTAGGTATCTCTACTATTATCAGTGGCACGATCTCTACTATCATCAGTGGAATCTCTACTATCATCAGTGGTAGGTACCTCTACTATTATCAGTGGTATACCTCTACTATCATCAGTGGAATCTCTACTATTATCAGTGGTATCCTCTACTATCATCAGTGGTATCTCTACTATCATCAGTGGTATCTCTACTATTATCAGTGGTATCTCTACTAACATCAGTGGAATCTCTACTATTATCAGTGGTATCTCTACTATCATCAGTGGTATCTCTACTATCATCAGTGGTATCTCTACTATCATCAGTGGTATCTCTACTATCATCAGTGGTATCTCTACTATCATCAGTGGTATCTCTACTATCATCAGTGGTACCTCTACTATCATCAGTGGTATCTCTACTATCATCAGTGGTATCTCTACTATCATCAGTGGTACCTCTACTATCATCAGTGGTATCTCTACTATCATCAGTGGTATCTCTACTATCATCAGTGGTATCTCTACTATCATCAGTGGTATCTCTACTATCATCAGTGGTAGGTACTCTACTATCATCAGTGGTATCTCTACTATCATCAGTGGTATCTCTACTATCATCAGTGGTATCTCTACTATCATCAGTGGTACCTCTACTATTATCAGTGGTACCTCTACTATTATCAGTGGTACCTCTACTATCATCAGTGGTACCTCTACTATCATCAGTGGTAGGTACCTCTACTATCATCAGTGGTATCTCTACTATCATCAGTGGTATCTCTACTATCATCAGTGGTACCTCTACTATCATCAGTGGTAGGTACCTCTACTATCATCAGTGGTATCTCTACTATCATCAGTGGTATCTCTATCATCAGTTATCTCTACTATCATCAGTGGTATCTCTACTATCATCAGTGGTATCTCTACTATCATCAGTGGTATCTCTACTATCATCAGTGGTATCTCTACTATCATCAGTGGTACCTCTACTATCATCAGTGGTATATCTACTATCATCAGTGGTATCTCTACTATCATCGTGGTATCTCTACTATCATCAGTGGTACCTCTACTATCATCAGTGGTATCTCTACTATCATCAGTGGTATCTCTACTATCATCAGTGGTATCTCTACTATCATCAGTGGTACTCTACTATCATCAGTGGTATCTCTACTATCATCAGTGGTACCTCTACTATCATCAGTGGTAGGTCTCTACTATTATCAGTGGTATCTCTACTATCATCAGTGGTATCTCTACTATCATCAGTGGTATCTCTACTATCATCAGAGGTACCTCTACTATTATCAGTGGTAGGTATCTCTACTATCATCAGTGGTATCTCTACTATTATCAGTGGTAGGTTACCTCTACTATCATCAGTGGTATCTCTACTATCATCAGTGGTATCTCTACTATCATCAGTGGTATCTCTACTATCATCAGTGGTAGGTACCTCTACTATCATCAGTGGTATCTCTACTATCATCAGTGGTATCTCTACTATCATCAGTGGTAGGTATCTACTATCATCAGTGGTATCTCTACTATCATCAGTGGTATCTCTACTATCATCAGTGGTATCTCTACTATCATCAGTGGTACCTCTACTATCATCAGTGGTATCTCTACTATCATCAGTGGTATCTCTACTATCATCAGTGGTATCTCTACTATCATCAGTGGTATCTCTACTATCATCAGTGGTACCTCTACTATCATCAGTGGTAGGTACTCTACTATCATCAGTGGTAGGTTACTCTACTATCATCAGTGGTATCTCTACTATCATCAGGGGTTGTTATATCTACTATCATCAGTGGTATCTCTACTATCATCAGTGGTATATCTCTACTATCATCAGTGGTATACCTCTACTATTATCAGTGGTAGGTATCTCTACTATCATCAGTGGTAGGTACCTCTACTATCATCAGTGGTATCTCTACTATCATCAGTGGTATCTCTACTATCATCAGTGGTAGGTATCTCTACTATCATCAGTGGTATCTCTACTATCATCAGTGGTACCCTCTGTATTGATTGCACTATATCAGTGGTAGGTATCTCTACTATCATCAGTGGAATCTCTACTATTATCAGTGGTATCTCTACTATCATCAGTGGTATCCTCTATCATCATCATCAGTGGTATTTACTCACTATCATCAGTGGTATCTCTACTATCATCAGTGGTATCTCTACTATCATCAGTGTATCTCTACTATCATCAGTGGTATCTCTACTATCATCAGTGGTACCTCTACTATCATCAGTGGTATCTCTACTATCATCAGTGGTACCTCTACTATCATCAGTGGTATCTCTACTATCATCCAGTGGTATCTCTACTATCATCAGTGTACCTCTACTATCATCAGTGGTATCTCTACTATCATCAGTGGTATCTCTACTATCATCAGTGGTACCTCTACTATTATCAGTGGTACCTCTACTATCATCAGTGGTATCTCTACTATAATCAGTGGTAGGTATCTCTACTATCATCAGTGGTATATCTCTACTATCATCAGTGGTAGTACCTCTACTATCATCAGTGGTATCTCTACTATCATCAGTGGTACCTCTACTATTATCAGTGGTAGGTACCTCTACTATCATCAGTGGTAACTCTACTATCATCAGTGGTATCTCTACTATCATCAGTGGTATCTCTACTATCATCAGTGGTAGGTATCTCTACTATCATCAGTGGTACCTCTACTATCATCAGTGGTACCTATCTACTATCATCAGTGGTAGGTTATCTCTACTATCATCAGTGGTACCTCTACTATTATCAGTGGTACCTCTACTATCATCAGTGGTATCTCTGCTATCATCAGTTAGGTATCTCTACTATCATCAGTGGTATCTCTACTATAATCAGTGTTATATCTACTATCATCAGTGGTAGGTATCTCTACTATCATCAGTGGTATCTCTACTATCATCAGTGGTATCTCTACTATCATCAGTGGTATCTCTACTATAATCAGTGGTATCTCTACTATCATCAGTGGTACCTCTACTATCATCAGTGGTATCTCTACTATCATCAGTGGTATCTCTACTATTATCAGTGGTAGGTATCTCTACTATCATCAGTGGAATCTCTACTATTATCAGTGGTAGGTATATCTACTATCATCAGTGGTATCTCTACTATCATCAGTGGTAGGTACCTCTACTATCATCAGTGGTATCTCTACTATCATCAGTGGTATCTCTACTATCATCAGTGGTAGGTATCTCTACTATCATCAGTGGTAGGTACCTCTACTATCATCAGTGGTATCTCTACTATCATCAGTGGTATCTCTACTATCATCAGTGGTATCTCTACTATCATCACTGGTAGGTATCTCTACTACCATCAGTGGTAGGTACCTCTACTATTATCAGTGGTACGTATCTCTACTATCATCAGTGGAATCTCTACTATCATCAGTGGTAGGTACCTCTACTATCATCAGTGGTATCTCTACTATCATCAGTGGTATCTCTACTATCATCAGTGGTAGCTCTACTATCATCAGTGGTAGGTACCTCTACTATCATCAGTGGTATCTCTACTATCATCAGTGGTATCTCTACTATCATCAGTGGTATCTCTACTATCATCTCTACTATCATCAGTGGTATCTCTACTATCATCAGTGGTACCTCTACTATCATCCAGTGGTATCTCTACTATCATCAGTGGTACCTCTACTATCATCAGTGGTATCTCTACTATCATCAGTGGTATCTCTACTATCATCAGTGGTATCTCTACTATCATCAGTGGTACCTCTACTATCATCAGTGGTATCTCTACTATCATCAGTGGTATCTCTACTATCATCAGTGGTATCTCTACTATCATCAGTGGTACCTCTACTATCATCAGTGGTATCTCTACTATCATCAGTGGTATCTCTACTATCATCAGTGGTAGGTACCTCTACTATTATCAGTGGTAGGTATCTCTACTATCATCAGTGGTATCTCTACTATCATCAGTGGTAGGTATCTCTACTATCATCAGTGGAATCTCTACTATTATCAGTGGTAGGTATCTCTACTATCATCAGTGGTAGGTACCTCTACTATTATCAGTGGTAGGTACCTCTACTATTATCAGTGGTACGTATCTCTACTATCATCAGTGGAATCTCTACTATTATCAGTGGTATCTCTACTATCATCAGTGGTAGGTACCTCTACTATCATCAGTGGTATCTCTACTATCATCAGTGGTATCTCTACTATCATCAGTGGTAGGTATCTCTACTATCATCAGTGGTATCTCTACTATCATCAGTGGTACCTCTACTATCATCAGTGGTATCTCTACTATCATCAGTGGTACCTCTACTATCATCAGTGGTATCTCTACTATCATCAGTGGTATCTCTACTATCATCAGTGGTACCTCTACTATCATCAGTGGTATCTCTACTATCATCAGTGGTATCTCTACTATCATCAGTGGTAGGTACCTCTACTATTATCAGTGGTAGGTATCTCTACTATCATCAGTGGTATCTCTACTATCATCAGTGGTAGGTATCTCTACTATCATCAGTGGTAGGTATCTCTACTATTATCAGTGGTAGGTACCTCTACTATCATCAGTGGTAGGTATCTCTACTATCATCAGTGGTAGGTATCTCTACTATTATCAGTGGTAGGTACCTCTACTATCATCAGTGGTAGGTACCTCTACTATCATCAGTGGTATCTCTACTATCATCAGTGGTAGGTATCTCTACTATCATCAGTGGTAGGTATCTCTACTATTATCAGTGGTACGTATCTCTACTATCATCAGTGGTACGTATCTCTACTATCATCAGTGGTAGGTACCTCTACTATTATCAGTGGTAGGTACCTCTACTATCATCAGTGGAATCTCTACTATTATCAGTGGTATCTCTACTATCATCAGTGGTATCTCTACTATCATCAGTGGTATCTCTACTATTATCAGTGGTATCTCTACTAACATCAGTGGAATCTCTACTATTATCAGTGGTATCTCTACTATCATCAGTGGTATCTCTACTATCATCAGTGGTATCTCTACTATCATCAGTGGTACCTCTACTATCATCAGTGGTATCTCTACTATCATCAGTGGTATCTCTACTATCATCAGTGGTACCTCTACTATCATCAGTGGTATCTCTACTATCATCAGTGGTATCTCTACTATCATCAGTGGTATCTCTACTATCATCAGTGGTATCTCTACTATCATCAGTGGTATCTCTACTATCATCAGTGGTACCTCTACTATTATCAGTGGTACGTATCTCTACTATCATCAGTGGAATCTCTACTATTATCAGTGGTATCTCTACTATCATCAGTGGTATCTCTACTATCATCACTGGTATCTCTACTATCATCAGTGGTACCTCTACTATCATCAGTGGTATCTCTACTATCATCAGTGGTACCTCTACTATTATCAGTGGTAGGTACCTCCACTATCATCAGTGGTAACTCTACTATCATCAGTGGTATCTCTACTATCATCAGTGGTACCTCTACTATCATCAGTGGTAGGTACCTCTACTATCATCAGTGGTAGGTACCTCTACTATCATCAGTGGTATCTCTACTATCATCAGTGGTAGGTATCTCTACTATCATCAGTGGTACATCTACTATCATCAGTGGTACCTCTACCATCATCAGTGGTACCTCTACTAACATCAGTGGTACCTCTACTAACATCAGTGGTATCTCTACTATCATCAGTGGTATCTCTACTATCATCAGTGGTACCTCTACTATAATCAGTGGTACCTCTACTATCATCAGTGGTAGGTACCTCTACTATCATCAGTGGTATCTCTACTATCATCAGTGGTATCTCTACTATCATCAGTGGTACCTCTACTATCATCAGTGGTACCTCTACTATCATCAGTGGTATCTCTACTATCATCAGTGGTACCTCTACTATAATCAGTGGTACCTCTACTATCATCAGTGGCAGATACCTCTACTATCATCAGTGGTATACCTCTACTATCATCAGTGGTAGGTATCTCTACTATCATCAGTGGTACCTCTACTATCATCAGGTATCTCTACTATCATCAGTGGTATCTCTACTATCATCAGTGGTACTCTACTATCATCAGTGGTACCTCTACTATCATCAGTGGTATCTCTACTATTATCAGTGGTAGGTACCTCTACTATCATCAGTGGTATCTCTTCTATCATCAGTGGTACTATCTCTACTATCATCAGTGGTATCTCTACTATCATCAGTGGTATCTCTACTATAATCAGTGGTAGGTTACTCTACTATCATCAGTGGTACCTCTACTATCATCAGTGGTATCTCTACTATCATCAGTGGTATCTCTACTATCATCAGTGGTACCTCTACTATCCTCAGTGGTAGGTATCTCTACTATAATCAGTGGTAGGTTACTCTACTATCATCAGTGGTATCTCTACTATCATCACGGTTAGTTATATCTACTATCATCAGTGGTAGGTATCTCTACTATCATCAGTGGTATATCTCTACTATCATCAGTGGTATATCTACTATCATGAGTGGTATCTCTACTAACATCAGTGGTATCTCTATCACCAGTGGTAGGTACCTCTACTATCATCAGTGGTACCTCTACTATCATCAGTGTTATCTCTACTATCATCAGTGGTATCTCTACTATCCATCAGTGGTACCTCTACTATCACCAGTGGTTACCTCGACTATCATCAGTGGTATCTCTACTTTCATCAGTGGTACCTCTACTATCATCAGTGGTAGGTATCTCTACTATCATCAAGTACCTCTACTATCATCAGTGGCAGATACCTCTACTATCATCAGTGGTAGGTATCTCTACTATCATCAGAGGTGTGGCAGATACCTCTACTATCATCAGTGGTAGGTATCTCTACTATCATCAGTGGTATCTCTACTATCATCAGTGGTATCTCTACTATCATCAGTGGTATCTACTATCATCTACTACCTCTACTATCAGTGGTAGATACCTCTACTATCATCAGTGGTATCTCTACTATCATCAGTGGCAGATACCTCTAATATCATCAGTGGTAGATACCTCTAATATCATCAGTGGTAGATACCTCTACTATCATCAGTGGTAGATACCTCTACTATCATCAGTGGTATCTCTACTATCATCAGTGGCAGATACCTCTACTATTATCAGTGGCAGATACCTCTACTATCATCAGTGGTAGGTATCTCTACTATCATCAGTGGTATCTCTACTATCATCAGTGGTATCTCTACTATCATCAGTGGTAGATACCTCTACTATCATCAGTGGTAGGTATCTCTACTATTATCAGTGGTAGATACCTCTACTATCATCAGTGGTAGGTATCTCTACTATTATCAGTGGTAGGTACCTCTACTATCATCAGTGTTACCTCTACTATCATCAGTGGTAGGTATCTCTACTATCATCAGTGGCAGATACCTCTACTATCATCAGTGGTAGGTATCTCTACTATCATCAGTGGTATCTCTACTATTATCAGTGGTATCTCTACTATCATCAGTGGTAGGTATCTCTACTATTATCAGTGGTACCTCTACTATCATCAGTGGTAGGTATCTCTACTATTATCAGTGGTAGGTACCTCTACTATCATCAGTGGTAGGTATCTCTACTATTATCAGTGGTAGGTATCTCTACTATCATCAGTGGTAGATACCTCTACTATCATCAGTGGTAGGTATCTACTATCATCAGTGGTAGGTATCTCTACTATTATCAGTGGTAGATACCTCTACTATCATCAGTGGTAGGTATCTCTACTATTATCAGTGGTACCTCTACTATCATCAGTGGTAGGTATCTCTACTATTATCAGTGGTAGGTACCTCTACTATCATCAGTGTTACCTCTACAATCATCAGTGGTAGGTATCTCTACTATCATCAGTGGCAGATACCTCTACTATCATCAGTGGCAGATACCTCTACTATCATCAGTGGCAGATACCTCAACTATTATCAGTGTTACCTCTACTATCATCAGTGGCAGATACCTCTAATATCATCAGTGGTAGATACCTCTACTATTATCAGTGGCAGATACCTCTACTATCATCAGTGGTAGGTATCTCTACTATCATCAGTGGTATCTCTACTATCATCAGTGGTATCTCTACTATCATCAGTGGTAGGTACCTCTACTATCATCAGTGGTAGGTACCTCTACTATTATCAGTGGTAGATGCCTCTACTATCATCAGTGGTATCCTCTACTATCATCAGTGGTATCTCTACTATCATCAGTGGTATCTCTACTATCATCAGTGGTAGGTATCTCTACTAACATCAGTGGTAGATATCTCTACTATCATCAGTGGTAGCGTATCTCTACTATCATCAGTGGTATCTCTACTATCATCAAGTGGCAGATACCTCACTACTATCATCAGTTGTAGGTATCAACATTTACATTTAAGTCATTTGGACGGCTCTTATCCAGAGCGACTTACAAGAGTGGTGAATTCACCTTCTGACATCAGTGGAACAGCCACTTTACAATAGTGCATCTAAATCATTTAAGGGGTGAGAAGGGATTGCTTTATCCTATCCTAGGTATTCCTTGAAGAGGTGGGGTTTCAGGTGTCTCCGGAAGGTGGTGATTGACTCCGCTGTCCTGGCGTCGTGAGGAGTTTGTTCCACCATTGGGGAGCCAGAGCAGCGAACAGTTTTGACTGGGCTGAGCGGGAACTGTACTTCCTCAGTGGTAGGGAGGCGAGCAGGCCAGAGGTGGATGAACGCAGTGCCCTTGTTTGGGTGTAGGGCCTGATCAGAGCCTGGAGGTACTGCGGATGTAGGACAGACACTTCATAACAAACCTCCTTTACATGTTTGGGTCAATCTGTTAAAAATCTCACCCATCCACACACAATAACCCATAATGACAAAGTGAAAACATCCCACGGGTGATATCCTCTATAAGGGTTAACGAGGTATTAAAACACCTCAACGGACACAGACCATACAGCCAGGGAAGAGACTGATACAACGGACACAGACCATACAGCCAGGGAAGAGACTGATACAACGGACACAGACCATACAGCCAGGGAAGAGACTGATACAACGGACACAGACCATACAGCCAGGGAAGAGACTGATACAACGGACACAGACCATACAGCCAGGGAAGAGACTGATACAACGGACACAGACCATACAGCCAGGGAAGAGACTGATACAACGGACACAGACCATACAGCCAGGGAAGAGACTGATACAACGGACACAGACCATACAGCCAGGGAAGAGACTGATACAACGGACACAGACCATACAGCCAGGGAAGAGACTGATACAACGGACACAGACCATACAGCCAGGGAAGAGACTGATACAACGGACACAGACCATACAGCCAGGGAAGAGTCTGATACAACGGAAACAGACCATACAGCCAGGGAAGAGACTGATACAACGGACACAGACCATACAGCCAGGGAAGAGACTGATACAACGGACACAGACCATACAGCCAGGGAAGAGTCTGATACAACGGACACAGACCAAACAGCCAGGGAAGAGACTGATACAACGGACACAGACCATACAGCCAGGGAAGAGACTGATACAACGGACTGAACCATACAGCCAGGGAAGAGACTGATACAACGGACACAGACCATACAGCCAGGAAGAGACTGATACAACGGACACAGACCATACAGCCAGGGAAGAGACTGATACAACGGACACAGACCATACAGCCAGGGAAGAGAGTGATACAACGGACACAGACCATACAGCCAGGGAAGAGACTGATACAACGGACACAGACCATACAGCCAGGAAGAAACTGATACAACGGACACAGACCATACAGCCAGGGAAGAGTCTGATACAACGGACACAGACCACACAGCTGAGGGAAGAGGCTGATACAACGGACACAGACCACACAGCCAGGAAGAGACTGATACAACGGACACAGACCACACAGCCAGGGAAGAGACTGATACAACGGACACAGACCACACAGCCAGGAAGAGACTGATACAACGGACACAGACCATACAGCCAGGAAGAGACTGATACAACGGACACAGACCATACAGCCAGGAAGAGACTGATACAAAGGACACAGACCATACAGCCAGGAAGAGGCTGATACAACGGACACAGACCATACAGCCAGGAAGAGTCTGATACAACGGACACAGACCATACAGCCAGGAAGAGTCTGATACAACGGACACAGACCATACAGCCAGGAAGAGACTGATACAACGGACACAGACCATACAGCCAGGAAGAGACTGATACAACGGACACAGACCATACAGCCAGGAAAGACTGACACAACGGACACAGACCATACAGCCAGGCCCAGCCCTACACAGACCATACAGCCAGGAAGAGACTGACACAACGGACACAGACCATACAGCCAGGGGAAGAGACTGATACAACGGACACAGACCATACAGCCAGGAAGAGTCTGATACAACGGACACAGACCATACAGCCAGGAAGAGACTGATACAACGGACACAGACCATGCAGCCAGGAAGAGACTGATACAACGGACACAGACCATACAGCCAGGAAGAGACTGATACAACGGACACAGACCATACAGCCAGGGAAGAGCCAGGAACAGACCATACAGCCAGGAAGAGACTGATACAACGGACACAGACCATACAGCCAGGAAGAGACTGATACAACGGACACAGACCATACAGCCAGGGAAGAGTCTGATACAACGGACACAGACCAAACAGCCAGGGGAAGAGACTGATACAACGGACACAGACCATACAGCCAGGAAGAGACTGATACAACGGACCAGACCATACAGCCAGGGGAAGAGACTGATATGGGACACAGACCATACAGCCAGGGAAGAGACTGATACAACGGACACAGACCATACAGCCAGGGAAGAGACTGATACAAGGACACAGACCATACAGCCAGGGAAGAGACTGATACAGGACACAGACCATAAAAAGCCAGGAAGAGACTGATACAACGGACACAGACCATACAGCCAGGGAAGAGTCTGATACAACGGACACAGACCATACAGCCAGGGAAGAGACTGATACAACGGACACAGACCATACAGCCAGGGAAGAGACTGATACAACGGACACAGACCATACAGCCAGGGAAGAGACTGATACAACGGACACAGACCATACAGCCAGGGAAGAGACTGATACAACGGACACAGACCATACAGCCAGGGAAGAGACTGATACAACGGACACAGACCATACAGCCAGGGAAGAGACTGATACAACGGACACAGACCATACAGCCAGGGAAGAGACTGATACAACGGACACAGACCATACAGCCAGGGAAGAGACTGATACAACGGACACAGACCATACAGCCAGGGAAGAGACTGATACAACGGACACAGACCATACAGCCAGGGAAGAGACTGATACAACGGACACAGACCATACAGCCAGGGAAGAGACTGATACAACGGACACAGACCATACAGCCAGGGAAGAGACTGATACAACGGACACAGACCATACAGCCAGGGAAGAGACTGATACAACGGACACAGACCATACAGCCAGGGAAGAGACTGATACAACGGACACAGACCATACAGCCAGGGAAGAGACTGATACAACGGACACAGACCATACAGCCAGGGAAGAGACTGATACAACGGACACAGACCATACAGCCAGGGAAGAGACTGATACAACGGACACAGACCATACAGCCAGGGAAGAGACTGATACAACGGACACAGACCATACAGCCAGGGAAGAGACTGATACAACGGACACAGACCATACAGCCAGGGAAGAGACTGATACAACGGACACAGACCATACAGCCAGGGAAGAGACTGATACAACGGACACAGACCATACAGCCAGGGAAGAGACTGATACAACGGACACAGACCATACAGCCAGGGAAGAGACTGATACAACGGACACAGACCATACAGCCAGGGAAGAGACTGATACAACGGACACAGACCATACAGCCAGGGAAGAGACTGATACAACGGACACAGACCATACAGCCAGGGAAGAGACTGATACAACGGACACAGACCATACAGCCAGGGAAGAGACTGATACAACGGACACAGACCATACAGCCAGGGAAGAGACTGATACAACGGACACAGACCATACAGCCAGGGAAGAGACTGATACAACGGACACAGACCATACAGCCAGGGAAGAGACTGATACAACGGACACAGACCATACAGCCAGGGAAGAGACTGATACAACGGACACAGACCATACAGCCAGGGAAGAGACTGATACAACGGACACAGACCATACAGCCAGGGAAGAGACTGATACAACGGACACAGACCATACAGCCAGGGAAGAGACTGATACAACGGACACAGACCATACAGCCAGGGAAGAGACTGATACAACGGACACAGACCATACAGCCAGGGAAGAGACTGATACAACGGACACAGACCATACAGCCAGGGAAGAGACTGATACAACGGACACAGACCAAACAGCCAGGGAAGAGACTGATACAACGGACACAGACCATACAGCCAGGGAAGAGACTGATACAACGGACACAGACCATACAGCCAGGAAGAGACTGATACAACGGACACAGACCATACAGCCAGGGAAGAGACTGATACAACGGACACAGACCATACAGCCAGGGAAGAGACTGATACAACGGACACAGACCATACAGCCAGGGAAGAGACTGACACAACGGACACAGACCATACAGCCAGGGAAGAGACTGATACAACGGACACAGACCATACAGCCAGGGAAGAGACTGACACAACGGACACAGACCATACAGCCAGGGAAGAGACTGACACAACGGACACAGACCATACAGCCAGGGAAGAGACTGATACAACGGACACAGACCATACAGCCAGGGAAGAGTCTGATACAACGGACACAGACCATACAGCCAGGGAAGAGACTGATACAACGGACACAGACCATACAGCCAGGGAAGAGACTGATACAACGGACACAGACCATACAGCCAGGGAAGAGACTGATACAACGGACACAGACCATACAGCCAGGGAAGAGACTGATACAACGGACACAGACCATACAGCCAGGGAAGAGACTGATACAACGGACACAGACCATACAGCCAGGGAAGAGTCTGATACAACGGACACAGACCAAACAGCCAGGGAAGAGACTGATACAACGGACACAGACCATACAGCCAGGGAAGAGACTGATACAACGGACACAGACCATACAGCCAGGGAAGAGACTGATACAACGGACACAGACCATACAGCCAGGGAAGAGACTGATACAACGGACACAGACCATACAGCCAGGGAAGAGACTGATACAACGGACACAGACCATACAGCCAGGGAAGAGACTGATACAACGGACACAGACCATACAGCCAGGGAAGAGACTGATACAACGGACACAGACCATACAGCCAGGGAAGAGTCTGATACAACGGACACAGACCATACAGCCAGGGAAGAGACTGATACAACGGACACAGACCATACAGCCAGGGAAGAGTCTGATACAACGGACACAGACCATACAGCCAGGGAAGAGACTGATACAACGGACACAGACCATACAGCCAGGGAAGAGACTGATACAACGGACACAGACCATACAGCCAGGGAAGAGGCTGATACAACGGACACAGACCATACAGCCAGGGAAGAGACTGATACAACGGACACAGACCATACAGCCAGGGAAGACACTGATACAACGGACACAGACCATAGAGCCAGGGAAGAGACTGATACAACGGACACAGACCATACAGCCAGGGAAGAGACTGATACAACGGACACAGACCATACAGCCAGGGAAGAGACTGATACAACGGACACAGACCATACAGCCAGGGAAGAGACTGATACAACGGACACAGACCATACAGCCAGGGAAGAGACTGATACAACGGACACAGACCATACAGCCAGGGAAGAGTCTGATACAACGGACACAGACCATACAGCCAGGGAAGAGACTGATACAACGGACACAGACGATACAGCCAGGGAAGAGTGATACAACGGACACAGACCATACAGCCAGGGAAGAGTCTGATACAACGGACACAGACCATACAGCCAGGGAAGAGACTGATACAACGGACACAGACCATACAGCCAGGGAAGAGACTGATACAACGGACACAGACCATACAGCCAGGGAAGACTGTGATACAATGTGGTGTCCTCAACGGACACAGACCATACAGCCAGGGAAGAGACTGATACAACGGACACAGACCATACAGCCAGGGAAGAGACTGATACAACGGACACAGACCATACAGCCAGGGAAGAGACTGATACAACGGACACAGACCATACAGCCAGGGAAGAGTCTGATACAACGGACACAGACCATACAGCCAGGGAAGAGACTGATACAACGGACACAGACCATACAGCCAGGGAAGAGACTGATACAACGGACACAGACCATACAGCCAGGGAAGAGACTGATACAACGGACACAGACCATACAGCCAGGGAAGAGACTGATACAACGGACACAGACCATACAGCCAGGGAAGAGTCTGATACAACGGACACAGACCATACAGCCAGGGGAAGAGACTGATACAACGGACACAGACCATACAGCCAGGAGAGACTGATACAACGGACACAGACATACAGCCAGGAAGAGACTGATACAACGGACACAGACCATACAGCCAGGAAGAGACTGATAGAGGACACAGACCATACAGCCAGGGAAGAGACTGATACAGCGGACACAGACCATACAGCCAGGGAAGAGTCTGATACAACGGACACAGACCATACAGCCAGGAAAGGGCGATACAACGGACACAGACCATACAGCCAGGGGAAGAGGCTGATACAACGGACACAGACCATACAGCCAGGGAAAGACTGATACAACGGACACAGACCATACAGCCAGGGAAGAGACTGATACAAGCCAGGAAGAGACTGACAGACCATACAGCCAGGGAAGAGACTGATACAACGGACACAGACCATACAGCCAGGGAAGAGGCTGATACAACGGACACAGACCATACAGCCAGGAGGAGACTGATACAACGGACACAGACCATACAGCCAGGGAAGAGACTGATACAACGGACACAGACCATAGCCAGGAAGAGGCTGATACAACGGACACAGACCATACAGCCAGGGAAGAGACTGATACAACGGACACAGACCATACAGCCAGGGAAGAGACTGATACAACGGACACAGACCATACAGCCAGGGAAGAGACTGATACAACGGACACAGACCATACAGCCAGGGAAGAGACTGATACAACAGACACAGACCATACAGCCAGGGAAGAGACTGATACAACAGACACAGACCATACAGCCAGGGAAGAGACTGATACAACAGACACAGACCATACAGCCAGGGAAGAGACTGATACAACAGACACAGACCATACAGCCAGGGAGGAGACTGATACAATACCAGTCTGAGAGTTATTTCCCCTGTTGGTTATAATAGGACTTGGTGTAACCGTTAGCCTGGTGTGACTGCTAGCACGGACCGACAGACAGACAGACAGACAGACAGACAGACAGACACAGACAGACAGACAGACAGACAGACAGACAGACAGACAGACAGTTGAAGGGGAGATACTTCTCTAATGGAACATCTGTAAGACGTTAATTAAAGTGGAACTGGAACTGTGTTCTAACTACTTTGAAGATATGAAAGAAATAGACAATCATAATATCTGTCAAATTCCCAGGCTATAAAACCAACTTTGTAACATTCCATGACGTAGAGTAAGGCAATGTTGGCAGAACAGATGGATGCAGTTCAATGCACGATTAATAGAATTCACCAATACATTTCTTAGTAGTCCCAAAAAAGCATATTGCTATCGGGTTGTAAATCGCAGCTGGCCTGGTACGTTGTTTACTGCCTCCCATTCGGGATCCACTGTTTCAGTTTCAACGACTCAATATTCTGGACCAAAACATACTTATGTTACAAAGGCTGGGAGTGTCACTACAATCAAACTAGCAAAGGCAATGATCACAAGTCAGCGTTAACGTGGCTAGTAGCCTAGCGTATCATCCATTATGCAGCGAGCTAAAGCGCACAGAGCCTAACGTTAGCTAGCTAGCTGTTTAGGAGGATGACATGTCATTGGAAGGAGAGGGTGAGTGACTGACTTTCCCCCTCATATCGGTTTTCGGTGGCTATACACAGCTAGAGATGCAAGTGTAATTTCGGTTAGCTAGCAAGAAATGTGAAATCGCTTTGCTAGCTAGCTATGTTGGAAGTTGAACGACTGCTTATCCAGTTAGCATATCTCTTGCTGTAAATTCAGCGAAGAGCTTAAGAACAGAATCACGAATTTACGAAAATACATTTACGAACGAAAACCCACTGAATATGACCGTGGTTCCAGTAAACGTAGGCAAATAAAAGGAATCGTTAGTCGAGGAACGTTCTAGAAAACATGTCAACAGCCTAACCAGCTCTGCTACGGTGAGTAAAATGGTCAGGAGTGAGTGTTCTCTAATTTGTTCTCCGGAAATAGATAGCGAGCAAGCTAGCCAACTTTAGCCAGTTAGCTTGGGTGCTTTGGGACATGCATTGGCAGGCAAGCTGCAGAAGGACGAGCAGTCTACTTACTATTCCCCATCGTTTATCAGTGCAATTTCGACAGCCACCTCGATGAAAAGTTTGAGAGGGTTTATCTAACGTTCCTTTGTTAGATCTTAGCTCGTCTTGCTCTGGCTAGCATTAGTTGTTGATCTGGGCTTGCATTAGTTGTTGATCTGAGAGCGTAGCTGTTGATCTGGCTAGCATTAGTTATTGATCTGGCTAGCATTAGCTGTTGATCTGGCTAGCATTAGTTGTTGATCTGGCTAGCATTAGTTGTTGATCTGGCGAGCATTCGTTGTTGATCTGGCTAGCATTAGCTGTTGTTTATGTGTATAACTGAGAGAGAGAGACTGCCTTTCCATGGTTGTTGATGTGTATAACTGAGAGAGAGAGAGAGAGAGAGACCAACATGACCTTTATTAAACACCAGAGGACTTCCTGCTGAACCAACATGACCTTTATTAAACACCAGAAGACTTCCTGCTGAACCAACATGACCTTTATTAAACACCAGAGGACTTCCTGCTGAACCAACATGACCTTTATTAAACACCAGAGGACTTCCTGCTGAACCAACATGACCTTTATTAAACACCAGAGGACAGCTATAGCCAACCCCATAGAGCTCTGTTCTCTAACCATGTCCTATAGCCTACCCCATAGAGCTCTGTTCTCTAACCATGTCCTATAGCCAACCCCATAGGGCTCTGTTCTCTAACCATGTCCTATAGCCTACCCCATAGAGCTCTGTTCTCTAACCATGCCCTATACATAGGGCTCTGTTCTCTAACCATGTCCTATAGCCAACCCCATAGAGCTCTGTTCTCTAACCATGCCCTATAGCCTACCCCATAGAGCTCTGTTCTATAACCATGCCCTATAGCCTACCCCATAGAGCTCTGTTCTCTAACCATGTCCTTTAGCCTACCCCATAGAGCTCTGTTCTCTAACCATGCCCTATAGCCTACCCCATAGAGCTCTGTTCCCTAACCATGTCCTATAGCCAACCCCATAGAGCTCTGTTCCCTAACCATGTCCTATAGCCAACCCCATAGAGCTCTGTTTTCTAACCATGTCCTATAGCCTACCCCATAGAGCTCTGTTCTCTAACCATGCCCTATAGCCAACCCCATAGAGCTCTGTTCTCTAACCATGTCCTATAGCCTACCCCATAGAGCTCTGTTCTCTAACCATTACCTATAACCTACTCCATAGAGCTCTGGCCAGAAGTAGTGCACTATATAGGAATAGGTTACCATTTAGACCGCCACTGTGACCTAGTAGACACCTTCCACTGCCTGTGGTCCAACCATCGTCAGAGAGGGTCAGATAGGCCATCGTGACAGAGTAGACACCTTCCACTGCCTGGGTCCACCAAGAGAGGGTACCAAGATAGGCCACTGTGACAGAGTAGACACCCCTTCCACTGCCTGTGGTCCAACCATCGTCTAGAGAGGGTACCAAGATAGGCCACTGTGACAGAGTAGACACCCCTTCCACTGCCTGTGGTCCAACCATCGTCTAGAGAGGGTACCAAGATAGGCCACTGCTTAAACATCTATGATAACAGTCAGACATCACATTTCTAATAACATTCCATTTCACAACTTCCTCAAAACATCTTCGTGTGTTACATCTTGTTCATCACTTCAAGTGATCCAGCTGGTGATGTCATTCTCTGTTTTGTTTTTTTTACCTCACTGACAACGTTTACAAAAACAAGACGATGGTGATATGAGTCAGAGTGACTAAGTTCGTGTGACTGAGTCAGAGTGATTGAGTCAGTGTGATTGAGTCAGTGTGATTGAGTCAGTGTGACTGAGTCAGTGTGATTGAGTTAGTGTGATTGAGTCTGTGTTACTGAGTCAGTGTAATTGAGTCTCTGTGACTGAGTTAGTGTGATTGAGTCAGAGTGACTGAGTTAGTGTGACTGAGTCTATGTGACTGAGTTAGTGTGACTGAGTCTATGTGACTGAGTCAGTGTGATTGAGTCTGTGTGATTGAGTCTGTGTGATTGAGTCAGTGTGATTGAGTCTCTGTGACTGAGTTAGTGTGATTGAGTCAGAGTGACTGAGTTAGTGTGACTGAGTCTATGTGACTGAGTCAGTGTTACAGAGTCAGTGTGATTGAGTCAGTGTGATTGAGTCAGTGTGACTGAGTCAGAGTGACTGAGTCAGAGTGACTGAGTCAGAGTGACTGAGTTAGTGTGATTGAGCCTCTGTGACTGAGTTAGTGTGATTGAGTCAGTGTGATTGAGTCAGTGTGACTGAGTATGTGTGACTGAGTCAGAGTGACTGAGTCAGAGTCAGTAGACAGGCTGATGTACAGCCCTCAGCTGTAGATCTCTGGTAAGGCAGGGATGGAGGGATGACAGATAGAGGGGAGAGGAGGACGGAAATCATTGTGCCGCTCTGAGATCATCCACTGTCCCATTATTCAGTTATTCTCCAGCTCTCTGTGTTTCAGCCAGAGAGACAGAGTCTACAGCTCTCAGTGTTTCAGCCAGAGACAGTCTACAGCTCTCTGTGTTTCAGCCAGAGAGACAGAGTCTACAGCTCTCTGTGTTTCAGCCAGAGACAGAGTCTACAGCTCTCTGTGTTTCAGCCAGAGAGACAGAGCTCAGAGACAGAGTCTACAGCCTCTGTGTTTCAGCCAGAGAACAGAGTCTACAGCTCTCTGTGTTTCAGCCAGAGAGACAGTCTACAGCTCTCTGTGTTTCAGCCAGAGAGACAGAGTCTACAGCTCTGTGTTTCAGCCAGAGAGACAGTCTACAGCTCTCTGTGTTTCAGCCAGAGAGACAGTCTACAGCTCTCTGTGTTTCAGCCAGAGAGACAGAGTCTCCAGCTCTCTGTGTTTCAGCCAGAGAGACAGTCTACAGCTCTCTGTGTTTCAGCCAGAGAGACAGAGTCTACAGCTCTCTGTGTTTCAGCCAGAGAGACAGAGTCTGCAGCTCTCTGTGTTTCAGCCAGAGAGACAGTCTACAGCTCTCTGTGTTTCAGCCAGAGAGACAGAGTCTACAGCTCTCTGTGTTTCAGCCAGAGAGACAGAGTCTACAGCTCTCTGTGTTTCAGCCAGAGAGACAGAGTCTACAGCTCTCTGTGTTTCAGCCAGAGAGACAGAGTCTACAGCTCTGTGTTTCAGCCAGAGAGACAGAGTCTACAGCTCTCTGTGTTTCAGCCAGAGAGACAGAGTCTACAGCTCTGTGTTTCAGCCAGAGACACAGAGTCTGCAGCTCTCTGTGTTTCAGTCAGAGAGACAGTCTACAGCTCTCTGTGTTTCAGCCAGAGAGACAGTCTCCAGCTCTCTGTGTTTCAGCCCTAGACTGTCTGTCTGTCTGTCTGTCTGTCTGTCTGTCTGTCTGTCTGTCTGTCTGTCTGTCTATTGCCACATGGTCAAGGCAGCTCCCTCATACTAGCAGATCAGCAGAGTCTCATCTCCATCCTCCTCCTCCTCCTCCTCCTCCTCCTCCTCCTCACTGCTGCTGGTGTTCAGTCCATTAGGCACTCCTATACCCCTCCTCCTCCTCTCCCGGGTTGGCACTTCCAGGGCATGGAACCTGTGACTGTCGTCTGAAGACCCCGAGGGGATGACGTCTGGGGGAGGTCAGGGGGTGGTGGCAGGGGCGGCTGGGAGTCTGGAGGGGGAAGGACAGGGGGGTAACGGGGAGGTGAGCCCCATGGGGGAGAAGGTCGTAGAGCCACCCCTCTCAGGTTGGCAGCCAGCCCCAAGACCAGCTTCCTGGAGGTCCGGCGAGTGTAATGACCTGTGCTGCCCTCTAGGGGGCACTGCTGGCTCAGTGTGCTGGGGGCAGACGTTAATGAGTCACTCTGCTGCCCAGGGGTGGAGAGCTCGCTGAGGGGCAACCTAACCCTGCCACCCGGGCTCTCTGGGGAACAAGGAGACCCCTCCGATGGTTCACTGTCAGAGGGGGAGGGTGGGGAGTGGGGAGACTCCAAGGAGGGGTGGGAGGACTGGGACTGTGACAGGGCCTGGGTGTGGGCATGCAGGGTGAAGCCTACTGCTGCTGTAGAGCAGCGGGAGAGGGTCCTTGCTGGTCCCATGCCCCCCACCATGCTCGCCCCGGCCACCTCCATCCCCAGCCCTGGCTCCAGGTCCCTCCGAGGTGTGGTAGGAGTGCAGGCCCAGAGCCACCTGAGACCCGGGGGTGTGAGGAGGGGATCTGGCCACGGAGACGGGTCCCTCGGTGGAACAGACGGTTCCAGAGGCGCCCCCAGGCGGCGGTGTGACGTGGCCCGGCGGGAGGAGTGTCTTCTGATCTGCCTCCTGCACGCTGTACGGATGTTCTGGAGCATGGAGGCCTGGATGAGAGGAGGGAGGGAGGGAGGGAAGAGAGGGAGGGAGGGAGGAGGGAGGGGAGGGAGGGTGGGGAGAGGGAGGGTGGGGAGGGAGGGAGGGAGAGGGAGGGGAGGTAGAGAGAGAGGAGGGAGGGAGGGAGAGAGAGGGAGGGAGGGAGGGGAGGGTGGGGAGGGAGGGATGGGGAGAGAGGGAGGGAGAGGGAGGGAGGGAGGGAGAGGAGGGATGGTGGGGAGGGAGAGAGGGAGGGAGGAGAGGAGGGAGGAGAGGGAGGGAGCGAGGGAGGAGGGAGGGAGGGGAGGAACATAGGGAGAGGAGGGAGGTAGAGAGAAAGGGAGAAGAGGGAGGGAGGGCGGGGAGAGGAGGGAGGGAAGGAGGGAGGAAGGGAGGGAGGAGGGAGGGGGAGGAACATAGGGAGAGGAGGGAGAGGAGGTAGAGAGAGAGGGAGAGGAGGGAGGGAGAGAGGAGGTAGAGAGAGAGGGAGAAGAGGGAGGGAGGGCGGGAGAGGGAGGGCGGGAGGGAGGGAGGGAGGGGAGGGAGGGGGTAGGGAGAGGGAGGGATGGTGAGGAGGGAGGGAGGGAGGGAAGGAGAGGGATGGAGGGAGGGGGGGTAAGTAGGGAGAGGAGGGAGAGGGGAGGTAGAGGGAGGGAGGGAGGGAGGAGAAGGGAGAGGAGGGAGGGAGGGAAGGAGAGAGGGAGAGGAGGGAGGGAGGGAAGGAGAGAGAGAGAGAGGGAGAGGAGGGAGGGAAGGAGAGAGAGAGAGGGAGAGGAGGGAGGGAGAGAGGGAGGGAGAGAGAGGGAGAGGAGGGAGGGAGGGAGGGAGAGAGAGAGAGAGAGAGAGAGAGAGAGAGGGAGGGAGGGAGGGGAAAAAGGGAGAACTCAGTCAGCAAGACCAACAAAGCTGTCAATCATTTGTTAACCTGTTGTCATGGCAACAGAAATAGATCTTAGCCAAGAGAGTAGCTACAGTATTAGATATTCACACCATCAGAACACAGGCAGACAGGCAAAACCCAGCTGCTACGAGAGCTACAGTCTGTGGTGTAAACTTTACAACAGGGACATCCACTACAGTCTGTGGTATCAACTTTACAACAGGGACATCCACTACAGTCTGTGGTGTAAACTTTACAACAGGGATATCCACTACAGTCTGTGGTATCAACTTTACAACAGGGACCTCCACTACAGTCTGTGGTATCAACTTTACAACAGAGACATCCACTACAGTCTGTGGTGTAAACTTTACAACAGGGACCTCCACTACAGTATGTGGTGTAAACTTTACAACAGGGACATCCACTACAGTCTGTGGTGTAAACTTTACAACAGGGACATCCACTACAGGCTGTGGTGTAAACTTTACAACAGGGACATCCACTACAGGCTGTGGTGTAAACTTTACAACAGGGACATCCACTACAGTCTGTGGTATCAACTTTACAACAGGGACATCCACTACAGGCTGTGATATCAACTTTACAACAGGGACATCCAC
>NC_088213.1:8210189-8214348 GCF_036934945.1 Oncorhynchus masou masou | reverse complement strand
GTTCTACAGTTTCTCAATACAACAATAACGCTCAATCAATCCTTAATGCTTTAAGCTCTGCCAGATAATATTGGTTATTGGTTCTACAGTTTCTCAATACAACAATAACGCTCAATCAATCCTTAATGCTTTAAGCTCTGCCAGATAATATTGTAAAATGTTTAAATGTTTTAACACTTCTAACAATATTGACTTAATAGCAAAAATAGTTAAATTACCTAAAATGCTCCGCCCCTTGGTCACTTTCCTGTAATCGGTATTCTCGCAGCAACGACGCTAGATTCCGAATTCCAGTATCTCTATACACTTCCAACTCTGTGTATGGACTCAATATATTGTAACTGGTACTTTGCTGTTTCCTTGTATTGCCAATCACATCTGTACCTGATGTCTCACTGAGTGACTGCCACTTCGTCTGTGATCGAGAGGTGTTTAGACCTCTGTGTTTCGGAGACTCAGTCTCGGGGTCACCCAATTCAACCAGGTAGCTTCAGATAGTGATCCAATAAGTACTTAGGCAAAATGAATACTGTCTACTATAGAACACTGTCTACTATAGAACACTGTCTACTATAGAACACTGTCTACTATAGAACACTGTCTACTATAGAACACTGTCTACTATAGAACACTATCTACTAGAGAACACTGTCTACTAGAGAACACTGTCTACTATAGAACACTGTCTACTATAGATCACTGTCTACTATAGAACACTGTCTACTATAGAACACTGTCTACTATAGAACACTATCTACTATAGAACACTGTCTACTATAGAACACTGTCTACTATAGAACACTGTCTACTATAGAACACTATCTACTATAGAACACTGTCTACTATAGAACACTGTCTACTATAGAACACTGTCTACTATAGAACACTGTCTACTATAGAACACTGTCTACTATAGAACACTATCTACTATAGAACACTGTCTACTATAGAACACTGTCTACTATAGAACACTGTCTACTATAGAACACTGTCTACTATAGAACACTGTCTACTATAGAACACTGTCTACTATAGAACACTGTCTACTATAGAACACTGTCTACTATAGAGCACTGTCTACTAGAGAACACTGTCTACTATAGACCACTGTCTACTATAGAACACTGTCTACTATAGAACACTGTCTACTATAGAACACTGTCTACTATAGAACACTGTCTACTATAGAACACTGTCTACTATAGAACACTGTCTACTATAGAGCACTGTCTACTATAGAACACTGGTCCATGGTTCCATGAGGTCCCGTGAATGCCCTGTGTTGTTGTCCCCATTGTTTGGTGGGCAGATTATTTTCATCTCTTGTAACAATAGAGCCCATTGCCTTTATGGTTGTGAGGTCTGGGGTCCGCTCACCAACCAAGACTTTACAATATGGGACAAACACCAAATTGAGACTCTGCATGAAGAATTCTGCAAAAATATCCTCTGTGTACAACGGAGAACACTAAATAATGCATGCAGAGCAGAAAAGAGCTGTTAAATTCTACAACCACCTAAAAGGAAGCGATTCCCAAACCTTCCATAACAAAGCCATCACCTACAGAGAGATGAACCTGGAGAAAAGTCCTGGGGCTTTGTTCACAAACACAAACACACCAACAGATCCCCAGGACAGCAGCACAATTAGACCCAACCAAATCATGAGAAAACAAAAAGATATTTACTTGAGACATTGGAAAGAATTAACAAAAAACTGAAAGTACAGAGAGTACACAGCGGCAGAATACCTGACCACTGTGACTGACCCAAACTTAAGGAAAGCTTTGACTATGTACAGACTCAGTGAGCATAGCCTTGCTATTGAGAAAGGCCGTCGTAGGCAGACATGGCTCTCAAGAGAAGACAGGCTATGTGCTCACTGCCCACAAAATGAGGTGGAAACTGAGCTGCACTTCCTAACCTCCTGTCCAATGTATGACCATATTAGAGGCACATATTTCCCTCAGATTACACAGATCCACAAAGAATTAGAAAACAAACCCAATTTTGATAAACTCCCATATCTACTGGGTGAAATACCACAGTGTGACATCACAGCAGCAAGATTTGTGACCTGTTGCCACGAGAAAAGGGCAACCAGTGAAGAACAAACACCATTGTAAATACAACCCATATTTATGTTTATTTATTTTCCCTTGTGTACTTTAACCATTTGTACATCCTTACAACACTGTATATATACATAATATGACATTTGTTATGTCTTTATTCTTTTGGAACTTATATGAGTGTAATGTTTACTGTTAATTTTAATCTACTTCACTTGCTTTGGCAAGACAGAGAGAGAGAGAGAGACAGAGAGAGAAAGAGTAAGAGAGAGAGAGAGAGAGACAGAGAGAGAAAGAGAGTAAGACAGAGAGAGAGAGAGTAAGAGAGAGAGAGAGAGAGACAGAGAGAAAGAGAGTAAGACAGAGAGAGAGAGAGAGTAAGACAGAGAGAGAGAGAGAGAGAGTAAGACAGAGAGAGAGGGATAGAGAGAGAGAGTGTAAGACAGAGAGAGAGAGAGAGAGAGAGAGAGAGAGAGAGAGAGAGAGAGACAGAGAGAGACAGATAGAGAGAGAGTGTGTAAGACAGAGAGTGTAAGACAGAGAGAGAGAGAGACAGAGAGAGAGACAGAGAGAGAGAGAGAGAGAGAGAGAGAGGATGTTTTGTGATTCTGTAATGATTTCCTATAACTGTCTTTTCCCGGGTTCAGTCCCTCAGAGGTTACAGTTGTAGGATGTGTCCCAAATGACAACCTATTCACTCTTTAGTGCACTACTTTTGATCAGGGCCCATAGGCCCATATTTAGGGAATAGGGTGCCATTTGAGATGCTGACGTATAAAGGTCAGAGGTCAAAAGGCTGTGCACCCGTTAACCTCCCCTGGGAATTATTACCAGTCTGTTGACAGAGAGGGAAGAGGAAGCGAGACATCCCACTATTCTTCTGGTTCATATACAGTCAGTGAACTAAGCAGACCAGACCCAGCTGCTAATTCATTGGTGTCTATGGGAGAGCCCCTTAACCAGACCAGACCCAGCTGCTAATTCATTGGTGTCTATGGGAGAGCCCCTTAACCAGACCAGACCCAGCTGCCAATTCATTGGTGTCTATGGGAGAGCCCCTTAAGCAGACCAGACCCAGCTGCTAATTCATTGGTGTCTATGGGAGAGCCCCTTAACCAGACCAGACCCAGCTGCTAATTCATTGGTGTCTATGGGAGAGCCACCCCCTTAACCAGACCAGACCCAGCTGCTAATTCATTGGTGTCTATGGGAGAGCTCCTTAAGCAGACCAGACCCAGCTGCTAATTCATTGGTGTCTATGGGAGAGCCCCTTAACCAGACCAGACCCAGCTGCTAATTCATTGGTGTCTATGGGAGAGCTCCTTAAGCAGACCAGACCCAGCTGCTAATTCATTGGTGTCTATGGGAGAGCTCCTTAAGCAGACCAGACCCAGCTGCTAATTCATTGGTGTCTATGGGAGAGCTCCTTAAGCAGACCAGACCCAGCTGCTAATTCATTGGTGTCTATGGGAGAGCCCCTTAAGCAGACCAGACCCAGCTGCTAATTCATTGGTGTCTATGGGAGAGCCACCCCCTTAACCAGACCAGACCCAGCTGCTAATTCATTGGTGTCTATGGGAGAGCCCCTAAGCAGACCAGACCCAGCTGCTAATTCATTGGTGTCTATGGGAGAGCTCCTTAAGCAGACCAGACCCAGCTGCTAATTCATTGGTGTCTATGGGAGAGCCCCTTAAGCAGACCAGACCCAGCTGCTAATTCATTGGTGTCTATGGGGGAGCCCCTAAGCAGACCAGACCCAGCTGCTAATTCATTGGTGTCTATGGGAGAGCCCCTTAAGCAGACCAGACCCAGCTGCTAATTCATTGGTGTCTATGGGAGAGCCCCTTAACCAGACCAGACCCAGCTGCTAATTCATTGGTGTCTATGGGAGAGCCACCCCCTTAACCAGACCAGACCCAGCTGCTAATTCATTGGTGTCTATGGGAGAGCCCCTTAACCAGACCAGACCCAGCTGCTAATTCATTGGTGTCTATGGGAGAGCCACCCCCTTAACCAGACCAGACCCAGCTGCTAATTCATTGGTGTCTATGGGAGAGCCCCTTAAGCAGACCAGACCCAGCTGCTAA